>NW_009912729.1:20325-37522 GCF_000696875.1 Nestor notabilis | reverse complement strand
GCTGGAGCTGCTCTGAGGTGACCGATGTGTGTGTGGCATCGTTCAGTGTTCACACCGGGGTGCTGCAGGCAGGCCCTGGGCTTCCTAAACTGCCTCTAGGGCTGCCCTGGTGTTTTCAGCAATGTGGACTTTAGGTTTGAGCTCTGGCTTCCACCACGTCTCCCCATTAACTCCCATCAGCTGTCACAGTGACCCGGAGCCCGTCAGGCCTCGCACAGAAGCACCATCGGGAGCCCCGTCTCCTCCGCAGCGCACCCACCGCACCAGCCAAGGGTTGGGCAGGGGCACGGCAGGGGCCTGCCCCCGGGGACACCTCACAGAAGGTTGGGTTGGAAAGGACCTTAAGATCATCCACTTCCAGCCCCCTGCAGCTCAGGCCGCACAGGGCAGCAGGAGGCTCTGCTCAGGCTGTGCCACAGCCACGTCGGTACCAGGACACGGAGCCCGCAGCTGGGAACCTCGAGCTTTGGGGTCCCTCGCTGTGGACTCAAGCCCAGCCCCACACCACAACCTGTTGGCCATCACAGCACATTTGCACACTGTGTCTGCCCCTTTCCTGCGCTGCATTCCTGAGCTGCACAGCGGGGCAGGGACGCTCTTTGGGTTTCCTTGTGTGCCCAGAAGCGCAGGATCAAGGCAAAGGATCTTCTGTATTCCCGGGGAAATAAATCAGTGTTATTTCTTTACCTGTTTACTGCCAACTGCCACTGTCAGAAAAGGCAGTTGCCGCTTACAGTGACGGAGAGCGATGGATGTCTGGGTACTTCAAGGGATGGTTTTGAACTGCTCCCGTGGGCTGGAGGACAAGGAAGCGCTCGGTGCACGTCCTCTAAGCCAGCACAGGCTGCCACAACCAGGACCTCGATGGCAGGGGCTGGGAATGCAGTTGGAAGAGGTCAAAGTCCACCAGGCAGTGCAGGAGAGCTGTGAAAACACAACAGTGTCATTCTGACTTACACTTGGGCACTCGCCTTATCCTGTGCCTGTACACATATGCTCATTATATGTTATCTGTGTATTGTCTTAATTCTGAGGGTGAATCCTGGCCCTACTGAGCCTGAGGTTTTCCATCAACAAGCTGGGATCTCTCTCCTTGAATTTTCTTACTTAGAAACATCGAACTGTGCTGAATTAAACTGAACTGGCAAAATACCAGCCTAATGCAAGAGTGAATTACTTCAAAGTGACTAATGCTGAGGAAACTGTGCTGATTGCTCCGTGAAACCAGTGTGCACACCATCTCCACGTCCTTTCCGAGCAGCAACGCCACGCTTAGCTGACCAGGTAAAACTTCTCAGTCCCCATCGTTACCAGCTCAGCAGGAGGAAGCACCATACAGAACAGGCTGCACACGCCTGAAGGGGCTGGTTGCAGCAAGCTCATGGGGTTTAAAGGAGGCACCAAGCCTGAGCCTCTGATCTCTGGTGGGCTTTTGAGATCCCTGAGGTGCAGACAGGGGTTTAGGAGTCAGAACTGCGGGACTTGGGCCTCACGGAAAGTTGGAACTCATTACGTGCAGCAACTCCCTGTTTTTCTGCCAGTGGTAGGTGCGGATTGTCACCCACTTCATCAACACAGTGTGTAGCAGCCCCGGAGCAGCAAGGGTGGGGTTTGGTTCTGTTTAAGATGAGCTGAGGCCAGAAGGATCTCCACGGGAGCAGGAAACACGGCAGGGTCCCTTTGGCACAGCAAAGCCCCCCACTGGCCTGCTCCTTCCAGAAAGAACTGCCAGGGATTGGGATGGGGGAGAAGAGCAGTGGGAGAAGGGCCTGTCCTGCAAGGCAGGAATCACAGAACAGCCACTCTCACAGCACCCTGCACAAGGTACTTGGATGTTAACTCTTTCTTTGCAGCACTCTTGAGCCTTTCCCTTAAACTGATTCATTAACACCCCCCCCCCCCCAGCACTCTCTCGTACGGCACACCGTCCTCTAACATGATTCCTTAACCCCCCCCCCCCCCCAGCACTCTCTAGTACGATCCAGCTTGTCAAATATTGATCAGTTCCTGGCATTCCTATTGCACAAGGAGGAGTTCTGTTCCCAAGACATTTTTATGCAACAGCATCAAGCTTTGCAGGTATTTGCCACGAGAAACTGGAAATAGATCATGGAAACGTGCCCTCATCTCAGCACCTTGTGATTTTACCACAGAGTTGGAGGGAAACGAAGCTGGAATAATAAAAGGGGAAATTAACCCAGAAAAAAATAGAAATCAAAGCCAGGAGAGAATAAATAAAAGCTTTTAACTCTCAGCAGAGCCCTTCCTGGTGAGCTCACCCAGGCCTCTACCTGGAGTTACTGCTCATCTGACTGCAGTTACTGCTAAAGCAGGTTCACTGGGTTACTGCTGTTCTTCCCCAGCATGCCAATCAGAACTGATTGCACCTCCTGCATCCCGGTTCCCCCCACTATTCCCAAAGGGAAGCGGTGTCCAGCTCCGTCTCCAGCAGCAAAACCTGCTCAGGTTATTTGCACAACGGACCTGCAGCAGCGAGGGGGCAGAGCCCCAGCAGGGAGACAGGCTGAGCCCTGCAAGCCTTTTGTGGGAAAAGCCACCTGATCTGGAACTAGGGAGGATCCTGGCCAGCGGGGCTGCCTCTCCTTCCACCCTGGGAAAAGACTTGTCCGGATGCAGCCAATTGCCCTGATCCATCAGAAATCAAAGAGTTTTGCTGATAATCTTTGTAGATCACCTGTGCGAAGAGACCGATTCAAGGCTGCTTTACCACCAGTCACTCTCCTTCCCAGGAGACAATCCCAACCTTCTCTTCCTCTCACCTCATGGACTTTCCCTTTCAAGTATCTCTCAATAGCTCTGAGAAGCAGCTGCTAATCGAGAGAGAGGAAAAACCCTCAGTGCAAACCAGTTACAATTTGCTCCTTGTGTGTGTGCTGCTTTGAACAGCTTCACACTGCTCTGCATCTTTCACATACAGTTTAATTTTCTTCTGCCATCAAACCACCAATTCCTTGCAGTAAACTCTGAAACAGGAGAGACTGAGATGAGCTCTGAGGCAGAAGCTCTTCCCTGGGAGGGTGCTGAGGCGCTGGCACAGGGTGCCCAGAGAAGCTGTGGCTGCTCCATCCCTGGCAGTGTTCAAGGCCAGGTTGGACACAGGGGCTTGGAGCAACCTGCTCTAGTGGAAGGTGTCCCTGCCGGGGGCAGGGGTTGGAGCTGGAGGAGCTTTAAGGTCCCTTCAACCCAAACCAGGCTGGGGTTCTAGGGTTTCCATCAAACCACCACTCTAGTGGGTACCTCATCGCATTAACCACCACAAAACCCCTTCCCTGGACCATGGTTACCTTTAGCCTGCAGACAGCCTGAACGATTAGATCAGGTTGAGGTGAAATTCCTCCCCTCTTACTGGAACTGCTGTTCTCCAGAGCCTGGGCAGCAACGTGACTGCGCACAGCAAGTATTTAGTGATGGGGAAATCCACAGAAACTGCCTTCCAGTTACTACACAGTGAGAATGTAAAACAAATCAGGTGGTAACTAACATCAGGGTTAAAACTCCGACCTCGGAAGGGCAATGGCCAGGGAAATGTTCTCCTGGTAAATTGCTTTATTTCCCCCTTTTACATCTTACCAGATTATTGTGTTTTCCAGAGCACAGGGGAAAAGGAAGCTGGAGTCTCTGCTGCAGGATTCCAGGGAGCCTGAAGCTGCGGAAGAAAGTGTGAGACTGAACAGAGTGTGGGATGCTGAGGATGTCTGACTGTCAAAACTGACAGGAGACGTTATCCAGCATCCCTGTGTACCAAGCTCCCAGCAGCCTGGTCACGATGAGAGGGCAGATACCTGCATGTAAAAGGAATAGTCATAACGTACCATACCAGAAATAATGACCTCTCCATCTGAGCTCAACTTGTTAATAACAACCCACTGACGTGGATTCTGTGGTGCCACCCGAAAGCACAAGTTCAAGCCTTATCCACCTACTTGACAGTTTTCTTATATAATTTTTATCAAAATAAGCATCGTGTCTGCTCAGCAGGTCTGCACATGCACAAACATGGGATGGAAATACGGGAGATCACCCCACGGAACACACTAACACCAAGACACTGCACCTCCAGGAAGAAACCAAACCCCAGCGCTCGAGCTCTGCCTTACGTACAGCCACGCTTTGGTGCTGCAGCCGGCCACAGCTGGGGTCACTTGGTGGAGCCAGGATCACTTGTGCAGACTGACTAAGGATGTCAAGGCTGCCAGACCATCTCCAAGGTACTTTTTGCCCATCCCCCTCACAGTTCAAGGGGAAAAGTTCTCTCTTTTCACACTGGACACGATTCCCTCTCCAGACTGAGGGGCTGCAGTTGAAGGCTTTAGGGAAAAGACAGTGTAAGACAAAGCGATGGAATGCTCAGAGCTCATTACATGTGTACGTTGCTTGGGGAAAGCTGGGGAACAGAAGTAGCAATGGAGTTGTGGTGTTTGATGAAAACCTCAACATTGTTCCTACATTCTCAGAACAGGAGCTAACAATCCTTCACCCCCCAAAAAGTCAGTCAGTACAAGTTTGTTCACACTACCACGTGTGTATTTATCCTACAGAACTGCCCTTGGAACAAGTACTCTCTTTTCTGGGTGATGTATTTGGATCAAGTCACTTACTGCTGACTTATAAACAGCTACTGTGAATTAACTGCACCTACTTATTTGTCATCATAGCTCTGACTATAGAATGATTCTCTCCAGAGCACTGATCCTCAACAGTGCAACCAATTCCAGCTACACTTTGGCTATAGATATGTAAGAAAAGACATTCTCAACTACAATAAAAAGCAGCAGAGCTGGATCCTGGAGTTAGCTGCCCTTAGTGCAGGCAAAGTGGAACATAAAGTATCTGCTCCATCAATTAATCGGCCAACACATAAAGATGATGCTCTGCAGCAAATACTTTGCATCACTTTCGAAGTTGTTTTAATTCTACCAGCAAACCCCCTCCACTTCAAACCAGTTTCTCCAGTTTTAAGTAAATTTCTCAGAAGTTCCTAAGGTTTTGTCAAGCCTCACCAGGTACAGGATGTTCTTCTGTACATAAAAAAGCCCGTTTCCCAGCCATTAGCACTACGTCTTTACTGCTTAATGTTGCCTTAACTCAGCTCAAAAGCACAGTGATAGTTATAGTTTCCAGATAAGAAATTTCCACTTCAGAAATACAAAAGAAGAAATGCAGCTGTTACAAACAGTCCATTTATTTTGTCTTAAACTACATACACAACTGAAATAATGATTTGGCACTACGCTATACAGTGGTTACATCCTTGTGCTGACACTCGGGGGATGCTGCCCCAGGAGCACTGCTGTGCTCCCGGGTCTGGAATGAGCCACACACTCGGCAGGTAGATCACTCAAAATGCTCCTGAAGGGTTGCAGGGAAGTTGAATCACACACCAGGCTATGAACTGTTTCAATGCACCTCACGTTCTAGGAGCTTATCACACTAGAATGTGTGATGCCAGCTTTTAGAGATGGCCACGAGTGCTGTGTTAAGATCCGAACGAGACAGAGTAAGAAGGAGATACAGGAAACCCAAAGCAAGCCCTCCTGCCTTTCAGACACAAAGAGATATTCTGTTAAAGAAAATAATTTAAAAAACTAATAATGGCATTTAATTCGATACAAAAGCCAGAGCTACTACTGTATTAACATCTAAGTATGAATCTTTACAAAGTAATCTCACAATGGTGTTATGTAAAAGGTTGCAAACTGTACAATGTTTTGTCAATGCAATGCCTCTACACTTTATACAGTCTTTTACAACTATGTAACACATATTAAACATGGTGTTAAACAGCCAATAGATACCAGTCTCTGAACAAAGCTGCAGGCAAGAAAATACAGAGCTCCCACCATCTCCAAACAAGATACGCTTGCTCAAACAGTGACACTCTGTGAGAAGTCAGCAGCCATCCACACCGTGCACACGCTTCACTCTGAATTCAACCACCACCTCATAGTCCGTAATTCCTTATCTGTGGGCTCTTATGATGTGGAAACACCCAGAGTCCTCTCACCCTTAAAAATAAGCAGATAACCATCGAAGTTTATTCCACACGTGGTCAAGCCACCCGGGAAGACCAGGCCAGGCAGCAAGAGCTTTCACCCCCCACGTTTGTCCTGCCATCGGCTACGCTGCACAGGCGATGGCTGTGTGCATGTACAAGGTACAAAAAGGCAATCCTGCCCTGAGGTGGACTGAAGGGTACAGAGCCCGTCGGCGGTGGGCACTCAATCCAGGTAGTGAAAAATAAACTCTGAGGAGGAGAGGTTCCTGGTACTGTACACTGACTGGGGAAGAAGTTGCATCAAGAGAACTGGATTGCTCCACTGAGAACGCTGTGCTTTGCAGCACTCACTGGGTCTGCATATCTTTGATGATGGGAACAGCTGAGAGGAGGATCAGAGAAAGAGGGTAGGTAATGTGCAAGGAGAAGAAACAAGACTGATGTGCAATGGAGGCCAACGAGAAGGGTCTGGTGACAAACTCACAACTCTGCAAGTGCAGGTACAAGGAGACTGTGGGGCTCCCACAGCTGCTCCCCGGGGAGGTGAGATTCTTTTTGAATAGGACCAGGTCTCTATGTTTGCATCTAAAAGTGGTTTTGATCAGGCATCAGGATTTCCAACACAAAGTTTTCTACATGATCATTTTCTGAGTTGCTTTTATTTCACAGAAAGGTTCCTACGTCCTCATTTTCCCCAGGAGAAACCTGAAAAGAAAGAGGGAAGAATTCAAAACAAGGATTCACAACAAGATCGCTGCCTCATGCTATTGTCACAGAACAAGAGGAAAACATAAATTAAACCTTCTCGTGGAATACTGTCACAAAACTTCACAACACAAGAGAGATTGGAATCTTGGAGCATAACAAAGAGAAACTCCAGGAATGGATTCACTCTTTGGGGACGTGCCTGTGTGAAGAGACCTGGCAGCAAAGCCAGAATGTGGAAGAGGAAACAGTGTGGTAGCAGTCATTCCCCACGTGAGATGTAGATGATGTACAGAACTGGGTGGCTAAAGTCCTCAGAGGCATCAGAAGTGCAAGCACCGTGGCTTTAGGACAACTGCCAGGCATTTAGAAGGCAGCCAACTGGCAGAAAATGGAGAAAAAGAATATCAATAGTCAAGAAAACAAGTATAAGTGTCTTAATAAAACACTAGTGCAATGTGGGGACGCACAGAAAGATGGATGGTATTTAACCCAAATAAATCTGATCATGAACAGACCATGTGAGGTGTAAGGGACTTGCATTTGGCTCCAGCATTTCCCTGTGGTGAAGGATGTTTCTGTCTATTTATGTCAAAACCAATCATCTCACCTAGCTATGCATAGTAGCACGGTGACACCAGGAGGTCAGTGAGCACCAGGAGCTGGTCATCTGTGAACTGCTGTTTATGCTCCTGCCAGTTGTCATGATGGGTCCTCCGGAAATTGGACAGTGTTTTCTTCACAGTCATCTGCAGAGCAATCAGCATTGAGCTCTGTCAGTGATGGATTTAAGCTCCATGACAAAACAAACTTTGATTACAACAAAAACAACCGCTGAGTAGAGCAAAGTGTCTGAGCAAGTGGCCAAGGTTAGAACAGGCTCTGGGGAATTCAGCCCACTCTCCCAGGATTTCAATTTTTCCAGGTCTGGTTATTTGTTGACCAACGTCACGACTCCAACATTCCTATGAAAAGGGTTCTCTGAGCTACAACTTTGAGTTTGAAAAAATTAATGAAGTTCAGTTATAAACTACAAGTCAAATGCTCTTCCCCTCTTCCTTTTCCTTGGGTATGTCAAACCAGTGGTTTGGGTCTCCAAACATGAGAAAGAGCTGACGATGGATCACATAAGGTGCAGAGAAGAAACACATCAGAAGAAAACTATCTCTGTGATGGAATTAAGATTATTATTAAATTAACAACAGGAAAGTGCCACCAGTTCAGTTTCTCAATTCAGGAAAGCACACCAGAGCAGAGTTTGTTAAGTCTAAGGAATTGTTCAGCCGTAAGCTCATTATTCTGGTTAAACCAGCAAAGGTCAACAAAACTGAACAGACAGGGCAAAACTATGCATAGAGTTGAAGATCACTATTTCATTAAAAACTTGTTCCCAGGGCTGCTCATAAAACCTTGTTGTAAAAATTCCAGAGATTTTTTGGCTCAGGTTGATGTTTTCTAGAATGACAAGCACAAAAGTGACTTTTTAAATCAAAAAAGACTGTTTCCTCATTGGAGTTCTTGCAATTTCCAGTTTATGCTTTAAATTTGAACCACAAAAAATGCTGAGAAACAGTCCATGACTTAAAATACATTTGGAACCATTTAATAAAAAGCAGAGGAAATGAAGTTTCTTAATAGGTTCCTTTTTTTTTTTTTAGAAAAGGGGAACTACGAATGAGTCAAAGTGTATTAGATGTGTTCTATTGAATAGCAACAATGATATAAGTTATTTTTACCTCAATTGGCTGAGGATCATTCAGGTGGGCACTGAGATCCATCAAGAGCTGTGGCATCCAGGTGGGAACATCATATGGGCTTGACAGGATACAGGCGCTAAGTCCCAGCACACCAGCGTGGCGCTTCACCAGGTCTGCAATTGCAGGGGATTCACTTACATGTGGCAAGGTGCAACCACCTCACCTAAGACATTCCTCAGTGGCACAAACTTAAATCTGGTTGTCAGTCAAAACAAGGCTATTTTAAACTGAGGGAATGACTGAAGAGAGACTATATATTAAACATAAGTGATCCAATAGCAATAACATACTGATAGTGAGGTCTGACCCTGAATTAAGAAATAAAAACCAAACCAAACTCCCTGCCACAGCAGAGATCTTTAGCCTCTACAGAAACCCAGACAATTCTACAGACCATATAGTCAAATACATCCACACAAGTGCATGGACCTCCAAACTGCTTCTGCTTTCTTACACAGAATCACAGATTCATTCTCTGATTCCATCTTTCATTTCTAATGGAAGAACATGTGATTTGCCGTTATGGTTTATGAATGCTCAGGAAGTCAAAACATTTGGGCAACAGGAGTATGTTTCTCTGGGTGTATGTTAGTCTGCTAAATACTGCTTAACCACAGGACAAACCCTATTCCATCTGCAGCACTTGCAGAATAAGCACGTAAGTGTAGCACAGAACACTTACTTACTCCTAACCTGCTACCCACATGATGCATGGTTTTAGTGGAAGCCATTCCCTTACCACCAGAAGGAATCGTATCCACCACGGAGCCCAGGTCTCGCTTGCGCTTCTTCGGGAGCCTCATCTTGCAGAGCTGTTCAAAGTGGGTCTGCATGGGCCCATCCATGGTGAGGAAGTTGCACTGCAGCAGGCCACTAAGTGTGGTAGCAGCCATCTCCCTCACCTGCGAGCAGAGAGAGCACACACCTCAATTACTAGCACACAAGCACAGCAAGAAACAGTTATTTATGCTACCGCTATCCTTTAAGCACATCCAGACAGGCCAAGTTACCAAGCTCTGCCCAAGAAAAGCCTTTAAAATATTATCCTGCTACCCCATAGATCAGAAACTACTACTAGTTTACTATATGGCTCTTTGCAAATCAATAAACATAGTTACATAGTAATACAGAACTACCTTCACAGCAGTTGTCATTAAGTGACCTACTACTCAAACAATAATGTAACTGAACTCCACAGTCAAGACACGTATCACAGACAAGATTAAGCTTTAAGAAGTTTAAAAAGCAGACTTTTGAACGAGAACAAGATGCACCACCCCAAATAATCAACCTGCTTTACAAAATTTGTAATAGTCTCTATATTAACATTAGTTTTACCAAGAAAAAAAAAAGTATAATTTAAGTAAAATCATGTAATTTCCCCCCCTCAAATGTATGTGGAAACATTATAATTGAGAAAAGTAGAGTTCTTCTAGGAGAAGGCAGAAGGTTCATGAGATAAAGCTAATTCTGTCCTACCCATAGCATGAGAACTCTTGGAGACACAACAGATGCTGGATTAATAAGCAATGACAAGTAACTTCAGTGCTTTATGGTCAACAGTTTAGTTCTATAGCTCGTTACAGACACATTACTAATACACCAGAATTATTCACTTTGTTGTCCTGAGTACCAGTTCTTTTCACTACATGAATAATCACAGAATTCCAGGCTGAAAAAACAGAATCCCAGACTATTTGGGTTGAAGGGACCTTAAAGCTCCTCCAGCTCCAACCCCTGCCCCGGGCAGGGACACCTCACACTAGAGCAGGTTGCTCCAAGCCCCTGTGTCCAACCTGGCCTTGAACACTGCCAGGGATGGGGCAGCCACAGCTTCTCTGGGCACCCTGTGCCAGCGCCTCAGCACCCTCACAGGGAAAAGCTTCTGCCTCAGAGCTCATCTCAGTCTCCCCCATTGAAGTTTGAACCCAAAACAATCTCTTTGGTAACACAGAAACCCCAAAGACTAAACTAAGCTTTCATCTAACTGCTAAACCATTCACAATACAGACCTCCTTTCCCACTCCTTTTAAAGCAGCCACAACACAGTGCTAATGGATTACAAGTAGAGACAACTTGCTTTTAAAAACAATCGTAACCCATCAGTATTAATAATTTATCTCATCCACTCCAATCCATATCCTAAACCCATAAAGTTATTGGACTATAAGAACATATTTAAACTGGAATCCCTCCAAAGCTCACTTCTACTTTGAATAGTTACAGGCTGACAAAACCTCCCAACATTTACACACCTGAAAACCAAACTGCCTTGTGCTGAAACACTGACAGCTGACTTTTGGTAAGTACATACTGTTACAGGTAACTGTGAAGAGAACATTTGTCTGTCTGGAGCACAACCACCTACCAACGCTCTGAATCCAACACAGCAGATTATAACAAATTATATCCTTGAACATCATGTTCTGAACCTCCCCAAAGCAGTGAGTAGAGCTGCAAGTGCTGCAGTAATTAAATGTCAGAAGTTAACAATGAGCTCTTGAGACTTCACATCATGCCAGTGAAATCTCTACAGCACATTATTCAAACGTGAGCTACTTTGTTAACAGCATGAAGAAGTACAACGTGAAACGCTGCCAGTGTTGTTTATCAGCAGTTTGTGAGTCTCTGGAGATCGAAGCTATTTAATGAAACATGATGTGCTAATGCAAGACCCTAGAATAGAAAGGAGCTTGGCTGGGAAGTGAGCAAGCTCCCCAGTGAACTGTGCTCATTTACATCACTAGTTGCTGTATTAAAACCATTTCCCTTTCTAAATCAATCATCTAACTAAGAGGAACACTGCTGCAGGAGCATCTAGGAGCAAAGCCTTGGAAGTCATACATGAGGCAGCTAATCACTCATCAGACCTGACACCAAGTAATTCACAGAGCACCATACTCACACGATGACTTACAGAATGTAACATCTGCAGAGCAGGAGCAGAGGAATACTGTTCCAATCAAATATGGGGTTTGCTTTGGGATGGTTTTGGTCAGAATTGACTGACCAAGGTCTACAGAACTGTAGCAGTATTGGAATGAACCCACTCCACAGCAGAAGCAGAACCTAACTGTAATACCTGAGTGGTCGCTTATACAAAGAGAAAAGATTCCTGTCATAGTGCAGTGTAATATGAAATGTGGTTATCAAGTGCTGTGTATTCCATACACTGCTTTATGAAAATATAAAGCTATGAAACACCTGCCCAGAGAGCTTCCTAGATCAAATTATGGCTGAGAAAACAGTGAGAAAGACGCCTTCACATTCAGTAGGCTATCAGTTCCACCGTAACTCCAAATCTTCCAATCCAAGAACCAAAATTCTACTGGGCAAAGATATCAAACACTAGTTACAGCACAGGGTTCTCATCTTAAAAATCCAGCCTTAAAAAACACCCAGGAATTACTCTGCAAGACACTGCGTTTTGCTGTTATTATCAAGAAAGAACAAGACAGCTCTTCAAAGCAAAGTGAAAGCTTCCATGGTAACACCATGATCGTGAGTGGTTATGAACACAGAGGAGCTCTGCTGATTTGCATCTCTGTAGTGCAGAGGAATGATTTTGTACCTTTAAAATGACTGGATGAATTGTACTGAAGTGAACAAAAGGTGTATTTTAGAATTATGTGAGAAGATGAGGCACGTGTTTGGGGGTGTGTGGGAAACAGCTCATCTAGGATGGGGAGCTGCTGGATTCCACGCACAGGGACATGGAAGACAGGAGAGATCATCTGAAGACTGAAATAGTGAGTAGTCTTTAAGTTCTTTAAGTATTACATGCACTTCCAGAGAGTGTCATGTCAAACTTTTTAAGCCACAAGTTTTATTTTACCTATTCAAATTATTTCCAATCCACTGCTCACAACAGCAAGCTTCACATCTCAGGTGTAACTAGTGTTTTACATGCAGCTTCAGGAAGACCTAAACCAGGATCTTTGCTTTGGCAGAAGGGTATCCCACTTCAGAATCTTCTCTTTCTTCTAGAAAGAAACAAGCACCCCAGCATCCAAAAGGAGGATTTCATTGACGTCTGCCAGCAGCACCAAAACCACTGAAAATGATGGTGCAGGGGAAATGGAACAGGCTGGAGGTTACCACTAAAGATCCTTCACTGTGCTTGAATGTGATCAAACACACTTAAATTCACATCATTTAATACAAGCCTTCAGTTCTGTGAATGAGTGACAGAGAATAAAAGACCTGTGTGATTTTCCCCAACCCTGACAAACAAGACCCAATGCTTCACAACAAGAACCCTTTTTATTTCCCCTGAGAACAAGCTTATGCTCCTGACAGCACTTCTAAGAGCACCCTGTGTGCTCATACACGGGTCTCAAACAGCATGTGTGCGCCATAGCCAAGACGCTGGATTTTCTCTCCTTCCATTTGTACATAGCGAAGCATCACAAGCTCAAGTGATGCACAAAACTTGTCAGACTGACAAGTAAGCTTGCAAACTATCATCTTTTTGAATCACCTAACACCATCAGCAACAGCATCTGCTAGACAAATTCTGTCCCATCACACATGCTTCTTTCACAGAACTGAGGCAAATCTACTTGTAACTAAAGAAATACTTCCTTAGTGAGCTGGAAGTATTTTTGTCAGTAATAAGCTGCTATGATTAAATGGGAAACAGAAGTACAGAGTAATAAATAGTGGTTTTATAAAGTATTCACACAGGAAGGCATTTTACCTTGCTGGAAGTTGAATTTTCTACCAACATCCATACTAATATTTATAGGAAAATGACAATATCCTTATTCCAGCTGTACTTAAACCAAGAATGAAACAAAGCAATGCTCCATTCTGTTGAAAAAGTAGGAACAATGGAACTTTTAAAACTCACTAATGAAATATTTTCTACACAGCTGTTTTCCTGGAATATTAAAAGGGAAAATGGAATATGAAAGGAATAGATCCTGTAAAGCCAGTTATATTTTCACAACAGGAGGAATGCTGAGCTAGAAATACTTGCTGTATTCATTTATAGCCTGTGGCTTTTTCATAAACCTGACAAGAGCAAGAAACCAGTGATGTGAAATGAAGCATTTCAGAGGAGGTATCACTTGCCTCAAGCTGTTCATCCTCCAGAAGCTTTATAACCAGCCATCTAATGTCATTGACTGCTTCTTCATTGTTGAGAAAGATGAAGAGGTTGTAGAACACCATGGTCTGGAGGTAGGTCAGCACAGTATACCTAGCATGCCAAGAATTGCTTCTTGCTGTCTGCAAATACAAATAAGTAAGGATTAGAAAGCAAGAATGCTAAAGCATCAGCTACCTGATACAAAGCTAATAACATGTAAGAAAAAGCTTTTGGGGACAGTTGCCAACATCTTCCCTTATCCAGATATTCTTGTTTCAAATACTCTTTAATTTCCAAAGGTGCAATTACTGTTTAGACAATAACTTATACAGGCTTCACTTCCCAAGCACACCATTATTTAACAGACATCTAATGCTATAACAGACAAAATAGCAAGTTTCTTCCTTTGATTCATTCCCAACATCAGTCATAAGGCACATATAAATAAACCAGACATTCTGTGCTGCTTGAGGACATATACAATGGATCTGGAAAGACAATTTTCTTCAAGTTCCTTTACTTTGATCTCCACGTGCTTACAGAAGGCCACGTTATTGGAAGCCTCAGGCACAGGTGCAGTTGGATTGCAATGCTGCAGTTCCTGTTCTGGCTGTGTGCACAGCTTACACCAACACTTTGCAATAGGGAGTTTTACTAGAGTAGATCAGCCTTGAATGAAAAAAGGCATTTCTTGCATGACAAAGAATGAACCATTTGATTCAAGAGGGAGTTTCATCTGTGTTGCTTTTCAGGAAGCAGCAGCAGTTGATAAATACACTGTAAACTGTAAAAAGGCAGAGATTCAAGGGCAGCTTTTCATATGACAACTCATTTTGAAACTGGATTTTGAACAGCTGAAGGGGACCTACAAGGATGCTGGAGAAGGACTCTTCATCAGGGACTGAAGTGATAGGACAAGGGGGGATGGGTTTAAACTTAAACAGGAGAGATTTAGGTTGGAAGAGCAGAAGCTCTTCCCTGTGAGGGTGCTGAGGCGCTGGCACAGGGTGCCCAGAGAAGCTGCGGCTGCCCCATCCCTGGCAGTGTTCAAGGCCAGGTTGGACACAGGGGCTTGGAGCAACCTGCTCTAGTGGAAGGTGTCCCTGCCCCTGGCAGGGGGTTGGAGCTGAATGAGCTTTAAGATCCAACACAAACCAGGGGTTCTGTGATTCTATAATATTAAGGAGATAAGAGCGTGCATCAGATAACAAGCTTTAAGCTCTCTAGACCATATACTCACTTGTTTTAGCACCTGAAGTACCAAAGGCACTTGCTGAGGATATAGCAAACCCTGAGACATTAACGACAAACACATCCTAGCATCTCTTTTGAGCTCATCATAGCTATTGTCGTTTTCTACCGGTGCAATCTATAGGCCAAGAAGAGAGAGGGCAGAAAACGACAGGTTAGTGTTAGTGAATAAGCACTGCTAACAGCAAAACCCTGAAAGCAAGTTCCATGTCATTAAAAGGCTGTTGTCGAGGAAAAACACAATCAATACAGTGCTGAAAGGTTAACTAGGAAAAACAATCAATATAACATTAAAATATTCTCAGCAATAAGTTGTGGAAAAAAGTGAATAGAATCAAGAGATCCTTGTTCCTTTCACTATGTATTACTTTATCTGAACAGTGTGGCTAGACTGAAGCTCTTACAGAGGATTAAATGGGTGCTGTTAAGACTTTGGTTCCCCATTGCATGTCTTTCTGATATCAAATCCAATTTGATTTAATAATTTTAGATGTAGGGCCGAAACTGAGAGGAAGCTTTATCTGTATTTCAAGTTCACTTTCACGTAAGTAAACCTTTATTTTGTGGTCACATACATTATTTTTGGATAATTGATGTTTATATAAAGACAGAGAGATGATCTGGAGCATGCAAATACCCATTATTTCAGATATATAGCACTGAATGACCCAGATTTATAAAAGAAGACACGGATTAGAGATGCCAGGAAAAGCAAGAGAAGTACCACTGTGTAATCATGGAACAAAAGCAAACAACTCAGAGATAAGTATCAGAATAGAAGCAACATACACTCATGAATTAAACACTTGCCCCCCAAGTTACACATGTACAGAGCATTCACCTACAAATCATTGTCAGAAAACCATTTCACAGGCTCAATAAACAGCTGTAAACATACAGAAGCATAAAAAACATTGGGGCCTTTTTGATAAGGATAGTTTTTGTCACCATTTTAGGTTCTCTTTTTATTTATAAAGTCCCTTATAACTTTCTTGTATATATTTAATCTGTTTTTAATCAAGCATGACTAATAAAGGAGAAATTAAAGCACATACCTTGAAAAACAAGGGTAAGAGCTGGAGCTGCTCTGTGACAGCTGTAGAGAAGGACCGTCCTGCACTTGCCATCAGCCACTTCAGAACTGTTTTTATATAGAGAAATAATCACTGATTAACATAAAAATACAAATAATCCCAAACCCAAGTTATATATATTGACTGCAAGATTTGCCTGTGAGATTTTCACACAGGCAAAACTCCTGGCGTATACCAGGAGTTAAGTTTGACCCTCTAAAGGTGGCTTTAGAAACCCTAACCCTTAAGCTACAGATACCTTGTTGCAGCACAGATCTGAAAGGAGTTGTGTACTGCACCTCTATGACTTGCAGACCTCAGTCATGTCTTATAATACCCCCATTTCTTCACCTCATTAAAGCAACTCACTGGTTTTCAAGAGTTTAATGCCCTGAGTTCGCTCATCTTGTTCGCCAATTCCATTCTCTTCCATGACGTGATTCTGAATTTCTTCATCTGCTTCCATGAGGGGTTTAAGATTTTCAAGTATCCGGGTAGTAAATTCATGGACACGAGGAGATTTAGTGGCAGCAGTATTTGGCAAGGAAACATCTATCATGAATATGTAGGTCAAAACACTGAAAAGGCAAAGAAAGCAAGAACATACAGTTAGGACAACTGCTGTCTACAAAACATGGCCGAAAGTGAGCTGAGATCAAACTGCTGAAATATGAAGATTTATACTTAGAGAAAATCTTATTTTCACTTTAAAGTTATTTAAAACCAAGTCTTTTAAATAACATTTAATAGATACTTGAGATCTATTTAGATATTTGAATCTGTAGATATTTGAATCAAGCAGGGTTAGACAATCACTACGCTACAACCCCCATTTCCTCCCTTTAGCTTTTAAGTGCTCTCTAAAGGATTCCCTGTATATTTATGGTTTATTAAGGATTGCAGACAGGAAATTTGGGTTGTGGTGGTGTTTTCTGGGTTTATTTGCTGGGCTTGAGGGGGAAATGGTTGGTTGTATGTTGGGGTTTTACGAGCTTTAACAGTATCATGCATATAGTCATAACAGGCCATATACAAAAAAAGACAAAACCAGAGAGGTCACCTGAAGTTTCTGAAGTGAGTCTGTTAGTAACTGATCTAATTTCTATGACCACTATTAAATGCATTTCAGTGTAATTACTTAGATACTGAATTACCCAAACAAAATGAAGAGTTAAACCCCCAAGAGCTGCAGAAGGACACTGACCTTCCTATTCTCTCCCGGACGTTTTTGTAAACCTGGGTGAGTTTGGGTTCCAGGTACTTCAGCAGTCTGTGCAACAGCTCTGGCACTCTCCATTCCTGC
>NW_009912729.1:0-20294 GCF_000696875.1 Nestor notabilis | reverse complement strand
ACCTTGCAGTACATAGAGCCGGCTGGGAATTAGAACAGCTTAGCTTTAGTCACACAAAATCCTTCCTCCCTTCCCCAAGCCTTGTGCTGGAATGTTTTGTGTGTGGCAAGGCATAAAGTGTCTTTGCATGAGCTGCATGCAAAGATGGGGGGAAAATAGAAGAGAAAACAACAGTGCTGCTGCCAGGCCAGTTCCAGACCTTCACATACTGTTATAGCCAGATTGAATTACACTTAACAGAATAGTAATAATGAAGAAAGTGCCATTGTGTGGGAAAGCTAACTGGAAAGCAGCACCTTTGTTCCCTGCTCCACAGCCAGCTGGCACAGGGTGCTCTCAATACATTTTATCCATGCTTTATTTCCCTCTTTATTCAGGCACAATATAACAGTTAAAAACAATTTTACCAGGCATCTACAAAGGAGCCTCCTTCACCACTCAGTGGAGATTCCAACAGCAATTCAAATAACCAGTGCAGCTTCCTAGGATCTCTGCTCTCCTGAAAACAGATGTAAGGAAATAGGGATTTTTTTTTAATGTAAATAATGTGTAAGGAAAGTTTGGACAGATTTTTTGCATCCCTTGGGTTTATTCTGTTAAGGAAGTAGAAAGTCAAAGAACTTTCCACAGTGAACCCCAGTAGGAGGAAAACTCCATGAAATTACCTACAATTTTAAGGATTTGGTAAATACAATGATATAATAGAAGGAAATTTAGCTTCATTTTTGACATACATGAATAATCATGTCTGAATTTTGCCAATTAATTGCCAGGGTTCTGGCTGACAAACTGTGCTGAATTTTACTGAGTGATTTCAACAAGGAATTACTGATCCATCCATGTGGCCCATCATTTACCCTGCTTCCCAGACACCGTGACTGCCAGCCCACCACAGTCTATAGAAACCTTACTGTATGTTACAAGATCACTTGAGGCAGTTTTCACAGCATAATGCTCAGCTGCCCACTTGTAAAGCAAGAATAAATTTGTAACTGGAGTGCAGAAACACCCACAAAAATTGAACACCCAGCAAGCAGACGCATCAACATCACCCACTAACCTTGTGCAGCTCTTAAAAATACTTAAGATGACAACTAAGGTTTTACTTCCCTTCTAAAATGTTGTATTTGTCTGCAAAGGGCAGACAAAAAAGCCATGTGGTTTTAGGTGGGTGTTATTTTTATACTGTATTTGCAGTTCACAGTTTTAGCTGATAAAATATACCCAAATGCCTCTGTTCATAAAGCTCTTCTTACATATTATCTATAAAACTTGACCATCTGGCTGTAGCTAAGTCTAAGACTGGGATACTTACACAGGAGGTTGCTATGCATGTGCCCCAGTCATTGTATGTTTCCACTGTGATGTTGGATAAAGCTGTTCGAAGCAATGGACAGAGAAGCTTCCAAAGTTTTTCCACCTGCTCAGTAAGAAGACAAAAGATTTATCTTTAGCAGTCTTGCACACCCCAAGGACTTCCCTCTCTCCCCGAGGTTTTAAGACGTCTCTTTTATTAGGGAACTGATTCTTCCAGCATTATTTTTCAGCATAGAAATTCATTTAAAGATAATCCAGACAGCTAAATCCAGACTAAATAAAGATGTAATAGTCCAAGGTGGACATAAGCACTTATTCCAGCTGGAAATTACAAACCACATCAACTTTGCTAGCTCCTTGCCAGCAAACTGTTCTTAGTTTTAATCCTGAAGCAAGCTACTAACTCCTGGTATTATATAGGCACCAAACCAAGCTATGAATTGTGCTTGAAGTTTGACAGTGAAGCACCAAGTGAAAGGACTGCTTTCCAGTCCCTTCTTGGGCACAAAACATTGAAAGCCCTCAACTGCATACATTTAATTTGTCAAGTAATTCAAACTCAGTCCTTAACTTCCATGAATCACTCAAAAAATGCTACTTCAGCACCTTCTCAAATGTCCAGTGTTTAGAACCTCTGATTAAGCCAGCGATAATTTCAGCCACGCATCTCTGGGTGCTTTCATGGGAGTCTGCCACAAGCTCTTCTAAATGGGGCTGAAGAACTGGCAAGAAGGCATCATCAAAGTTCCTGAAGAGGCCCTGTAAGAACATGTATGAAAGTGGCTTCAGCAATTATCCATCTAAACCCTCGTCTTCATAGGAAGAACATAAGATTGTGAAGCACCTGAGGTTCGAATATGCAGAAAATCAAATCACTTGACTTTTGTAAAAGAATTATAGACAAGTGTCCTCTGTATTTGTGTAAGTAGTTAATCAGAAGAGAGGATTAACAGGATTATTCAGAGCAGCACACCTTTAAAGCTCAATACTTTGCAGCAGTGGGGTATAAGCCAAGTAGTGTGTGGCTTTCCCATGCTTTGGTAATCAGCTACAAACCGGAAGCAATTCAGTTCTTGAACTCCAGTTACCTTGAAGAGGCAAAATCTGCGAGGATTAAATTTGTCCTTTCCTTTTCTGTCTTCCAAAGACAAGAACTTTATTAACTGCTCCACAAACTTGGGATCAGAAAAGTGATCATAGATAATCTGTTCTGCCTGTAATGGGAAACAAAATAAGAATTAACTTAAAGGTGTTTGATTGTCACAGTGTTATCCCGTAGTTTCCAAGTCCCCTTTTTCAGTTTAATTCTGTTTTGGGCAAAAATTATGCCTTGGTTATACATTTCCCCCCTCATTTTATAGGGAATCATAGAATCATAGAATACTGGGAAATCTCTTGCAAGATTCCCAATTTTTATTTTGGGTTGTCTTTTACCAGCACAATCCCTACAAAGTCATTATTCCCATTGTCATTAGTTACCTTGCTCTAAACTGTGATAAAGATTGGAAAGGGAACAAGAAAGTGCTCATTAATACAATTATCCCATGATCACTGACAGCAAAGCTGCAATACATCAAAGCCATAATTTCTTCTTGTATGCTAACACAGTAAGGATGAAAATGAAGTAGAAAAACATGATTAAAAGTGTCTTTTGGGGAATCTAGGTTTAAGAAGAGTTATCACTTGTTGCTTGTTAAAACCATGGTTATATCCACACAGCCATGAAACCACAGAGCTGAGTTCCATCTCCACCCTGCTTCACAAGCAACACAAATTTGTTTCCACACATTTTGTGTGAGCACTCTCTAAATGGCAAGCAATACTTCAGTTAAAAGAAAGAAGGGAATTTATCTCCACAATAATCTATGGACAACATTTAAAAGAAAAGTAATATTAAAAAACCCACAAAACTGAAGCCCACCAAACCCTTACCTCTGTCAGCTCATCCCTCCTTCGCCCAAGCTTTGGTTGGTGCTCAACTGGAGCATAAACTGTCATAGTTCTGAATAATAAGCATAAAATACAGGTAAATGTTTCAAAGTAAAATAAAGCTTGTGATTATTATTTCCTATATAAAATAGGACTTATCAACTCCCAAAAAACAAAACTTAAGAAGAAAATTTACAACCAAAAAATGAAGTCTTCTTGTTATAAAGGCTTTGCCACTGCAAGCATCCAGAATTGTTAGTGATAGGATACTCTGCATATTTCACAACTATGTGGTTTTCAAGCATGCATATTTCATTTTAAACCCAGCAGTATGACATATGTGGGTTCTGGATACTACAGGCAAAGAGAAACAGGTGGAAAATGAATCATTATAACAATAACCAACAAACCTCAACCAAAAAAGCAACAGAACTCCTCAGAAACCCCACCCACAAGTGGTAACACAAGCAAGAAGCACAAAGGACTAAGTAAATTCTTGGGTTTGTTTTAATTAAAACAATTAAACCCAACAAACATGATTTAATTTCCCTCCTGCTGACTCTCTCAGTTCCATCTCCACACTTAATGATACTCACTGAGGCCACGTGTAATACCCCCAGTGGGTTTTCTCCACAAAGCAACATGACTCCCAAGCTTCCTTCGTCTTTGGTAAGCTCTGGCTGTCATAGTGTAGCCATTGGTTATCTGGTCTGTCACCAGCCTGGATGCTGGAGGGTTTTGGGCTTCCACCTGGTTAAAGAGGGATTTAGCCACTCTGTCACACTTCTCCATTAACATTTTAATACAAGATTCTAAAGAGATTTTACGTCTCCTTCCCTCCAATCACATCTGTACAGAGATGTGCCCTAGGATGTTAAAAGTAACCCTAACAGTAATAGATTTCTTCAGTAATTTCTACAAATGTGCTATTTGAAATGATAAAGAATAAAAGGAGATATACAAATTACTCTCACAAAGCTTTCTGAAGGGAGAATGAACATTTATCTGAATTTTTAACTTAATTCAAGTAAGTGAAGAGCTTAACAGACACTTGCAAGTGTAACACTGCTTTAAAAAAGAAGTCTGACTATATTATAGGACATTAACCACCAAAGAGAAATAAAAACCTTATGATTCTATTTCTGTTACCCAGAAATATTTAAGGCAACTCTAGTTCATGTGGGCTCTGAACCACATCAGAACTACCCTCTGGGGAATGAGCTCTTAGCAGTTATTTACCATAAAGCTTGGTTTAATTAAATCAGAAAAACATGCTTTAATAAAAATTTAGGATAAATTAAGACAAGACATTTATGACATTAAATAGAACCTACTTATTTCATAAGGGCAGATGGGCACTTTCTTGTGTGTTCTCTTAAGCTGCTTAAGAATACCAGCCACAGCTGAGATGGCCACCTGAAAGAAAGACATGGGCATTAATGCATCATTCCGTACATGTACCTCCAGAAGGATGTCTCTCATTGCCTCATCACACACACACGTTAAGCCAGCTAAAAAGCCAGTGCACATCACAGTGAACATCACCCTGATGCTTCCCATGAAGAAGTGACCTCTGTCATTACACGTGATAAAGGACCTGACTTAAGCGTGAGCCTTATAGCCCAGAAAATCCTATTAATCATCTTCAGGACCAAAAGGAAGTGACCATTAGTTTCAGGCCTCATGGAGGCAACAAGCAGAATGAAAGGTGCAAATATAACACACCTTCCCAACCCAAACTGTTCTGTGATTCCATGAATAGGTACATCCCACATTTTTCCAAGTTACAGGCTTTACATCATGTGTCACACCACAGCACTACCAAGACTTCCATCTCCTCAGATCAGGAACCTTTGAACACACCCGGCTGGAAAGAGCGATGCACACCACAGCTTTTGTGCTTTATCACAGCAAAACACCTCAAACATCTGATCTAAACCCCGGTGAGCTGCAAACCCAAAAGCTGTAATTCTGGTTTTACCTTCCGAACCACAATTGCATCGTGGTTGAGACACTGCACAAAGAATTTGATAGCACGGACAGGCAGTACCCTGTCATCCCTCAGGAGCAGAGACAGAAACCCAATGCTGATGTGCTCGAACTTCCAGGGGCTGAAAAAAGAAAGAAAGAACATTCAGAATAGACACCGAGGAGCATACTTGTATGTGCTACTTCCGCACAGAAATGAGTGTATGTACTAGGATTTATGTTTGGACTAACATAAATAATGTTCTGTGTCACTGCTACAGGTCAGTGAGCTCAACTGTCATATAGGGAAACCTCCAGTGTTCTGGGAACACACAAGTGCATTCAGCCAATGGTGCCTTTTTGATCCTGACATTCCAATGTAACATACAGACCTGTAGGGATAGTGTTTAAAAGTTTTTAAACACTAGTGTTATGTCACTTCTTTACTTAGGAGACAATAATCAAGATTCCCTTCTATTGGCCATTTATGTTCCTGTCTGGGCAAGCAGAATCCATATTCAAATGCACAAGGACCTCCATATATTCCATTTCTGCAGATTCCTTTGCCAAGGCTCTCCAAGACACAAGCCACAACTCATCTGATGCAAGAGCGCTACTGACACGCTGCTTTGGACATTACCTCAATGGTGAAATGTATTCCTCAGTTCTGGTCATGCCAACTGCACTTCTGGGTGCAAGTGATACTTAGTCATGTTACCACCTCTAATCCAACACCCCTAAAACTCTCAATGAACAGAAAGGGAGACTTACAGATTTCTTTGTTCCACAGAGTCCAGCAGCATGTTGATCAAATTTTCATAGTTTCTATGGGAAAACAGAGGGAATCAGCAACTAGATGATACTGAGAAAACCCTTTAAAAATAGAACAAATGTTCCTCAACCAAAGGTGGGTGAAGGCAATGCAGTAACCCCAGCACCAGCTGGGAGGACAGTGAAGAGAAGGAGGAAGGAAGGGAATGTGACTGCAGAGGAGAGAGGCTGCCAAGTCAAGAGAGAAGATACACCACCACAATCCTTGGGCAATCCTTATGAATTTGTCAAGCTTAAGCTTTAGTTTAGCAATTTCAGATTATTACATTTAATGTATAGTAAATATGAGGTGGTAGAAGCTGGTGCTAAGGGAAGTTTAACTTACCTCACAGCCTCAGCATTCTTCTCTTTCTGTCGCTGAATTCCAAGCTGAATTTCTTCTGAACACAGACCTGTGAAGTCTGAACTTGGATGTTCTGATTTTTGCAGCATAACAGCTATCTCAATGCATTTCTCTGGAACCTGTTGTGAAAGAATACAAAGGTTTGGGACTGAGCAGCAGCTTGCAAGTGTTTATTGTTTGCTTCTGTTTTGAAATAAGCATAGTGCAGAATGTCCTGTATACATAGTCCATGAAGAAGTAGGGGACACAGCTTTGTGTTCACACAGCAGAATTACTTCTCCATGTACATGTTTTATTCTATTTTAAATAAAGATAAACTTTAATATTTCATTGAGCATAAGAATTTATTATAAAAGATTTTTATTAACCAGCACACATTCTTTAAAGTAAGTACCATGCCATTTATTCCCCTGAGAAGGCAAAGGGCAGTTGTGTTACGAGTGATGGGTGTTAGCACAGTGTGACAACACTACAAAACGTGACAATGTTCATGTGATGACCCTGTCCTACCAACACACATCTTCACACTCCATCAGCATAACCCATATTAGTTAGCACTGGAAGGCAATTTAAGCTTCCTTTCTATAACAGGCTTCCTTAGATTCAACAAGAAGTTACAAATTCCAATAGTATTATAGGAAGCTCTATTGCTTCAGTCTCAAAACCCACACGTCTACATTCCTCTGTAACAGAAAGCAGAACGCAGGCAACACCAGAACACTCACTCAAATAACGTACACGAGTCTCAAGCATTTAGGGGATCAAAAGACATGAGCACCAAGCAATCTGTCACTTACTGCAAAATCCAAGCCAATTGTTTCATACTGCCTATGGATTTTTTCTGCTAGGTCATCAAAGAGTCTGACTATGGACGGTTTTTCCAAGGACATGGCTTTGCTGAGCCCAGAAGAGACAATTGCTGGCCATGTCTGTGCAATACAGTCCCAGTCATGAAGGTTTGCCAGACACACTCCACTGTGGTTTCCAAGAAGACAGTATAAGGCACCCTGTAAAATGGAAGATGAAATTCAGGAAGGTAAAGCAATGCTCAGGTGTAAGTGGTCTCTTACTACATAAGCATGCACCCACACAGAATAAAAACCAACTTCACATTACCAAATCATTAAAATGTACCACACACATTCAGCTGCGTGGCCTCACTGTCAAAGTACTTAAGATTTACCACAGAATCCTCCTCTTGCAAACCATTTTAATGAGCCTGGAAGCCCTGCCAGTTCATTATCCCCAGAATGGCTGCCTGGTTTCTCACTTACATTATAAAGGAGATAATTCAATTATCAAGTACCACTTCTGGCCTTACTGTGAACAGTTCATGTTTGGGCTGCAGGCAGATCATAATCTGTTAACCAGGCACCTGAAATGATGCCAGCTCAACAGGATGTGGACAACTGCTGGACATGACAAAACAAACTGGTGAACACAAAGGGTGATTGTGTGAGGACCTGACAAGAGTTCTGCACAGTGAAACAAAGGGTGGCTGCATTACACAGGTGAGGAAGTGGGAGTTACGTGAGAAATGTCTCAGGCAATTGGAAGGAAGTCTTGGGGACCTTTTGGAGAGCAGGATCTTACTAGAACAGTGTCCAGGTAACCAGTAGTATCATACAGGCTAAGACTGCCTGGCAGCAGTAGCAGAAACACCAAATTCACTATGATAGCAAATGCTGGAAGTGTAGCAAAACCAGGACCAATTGGGAATAAGAAGGTAGGTGTGGGCTGCTTATGTGGGAGGAGACAGGGACGGAGAAAGGGAGGTACAAGGATGGCAGAAAATAAATAATTATTATCATTTCTTCTATCTTCATCTATCAACGACAGTGCCTGTACTAAGCCATAGCTGTTGTTCTGACCATACAAGATTCCCACTTGCCTCTACGGCCAGGAGGACTGAGAGGGGTGCAGACGAAGGAGGGGAGCATGATGCTGTGGAACACCAGGATGGACACACTGCATCCAGGCATCACTGTGTCAGCACCGTTTCCAGGCCAGACAGCATCAGCAATTACCCACCATGTCATCACAAAACCCTCGTGATTTAGCAGAACTTTTTAGGGTTGTAACTTTTTGTCCAGTTCATGCTATTTCCTTACACTGCTACAGCTGACAGAACTGCTTTATGAGTTCTACCCCCTTGGACTATGGCCTCTCAATTTCCATTTTATAATTCAAAATAAAGAGGTATTAACATATACTTTTGTGATATCTGAACACGCAGAGAAGTGAGGAACATCTATAAAATGTTATAACGAAACTTCTCTTGACAACTGATCTAATATAAGTAACTAAGTGTTCAAGGCCAGGTTGGACACAGGGGCTTGGAGCAACCTCCTCTCGTGGAAGGTGCCCCTGCCCTTGGCAGGGGCTTGGAACTGAAGGAGCTTTAAGCTCCCTTCCAACCCAAACCATTGCATAGTTCTATGACAATCCCTTACACTAGTGATGCATCAGCTCTACGCAACGAAGACATCAGTCATGCTGATAAACAAGCAAACCCCACTTAAACCATTAAAAAATTCTCCTATAAAAAACACTTTCAAGAGAGAGACATGAAACAAAGTTAGTGAGTACTTTAAATTGCTTCTGAGTGACATCCTGCCTGTCAGGACGCAGGAACTCCAAAACCAAGGGGATGATATCTCTGCAACAGAAATTGTATGTTCCCAGAGCTGTGAAGAATGCTTGCTGAGCTTTACTTCTGACCTGTGGGAAGAGAGATGTTGCTGAAAGTCTTCTGAACCAAAAATATACGATACAAAGCCAACATCCTTATCCATTTCAGTTACTTATGCACCGAGTTCATGATGTATTTGTGCACAGAAACAAAATTAATGATAGAAGATTGTAAAGAGCATGCTGTGCTCTTCTGATACAGTTTCGTGGTGGTCTTGTCAGTCCTGGGGTAATGGTTTGACTTGATTATCTTAAAGGTCTTTTCCAACCTAGTTGATTCTATGATTCTATGCTTCCCCGCACCCTTGCTCACAGCCGTTTATAAAACCCTAATTTTTTGTTTGGAGCATTTACTTGAGACAGCTACAAAGTTCAAGGAAATCTTTTATGCTGCCAAAACCAGTCCATGTGTTTGTAAGATGGCTGGAAGAGCCAACAGCTACAAGAACAGATGCAGACAGCTGAACTCTAAAGAGCCTGTAGACATTGCAGATGGATCTGAACTTATATATACACACAGGGCTCCCACCAGGCAGAGTTCAGAATCCAACTATCAGCACACTTGTGTTTTTAAGAACCAGGATGTTGTCATAGCTACTTCCTAACAGCAGACTTAACATTCCAAACAGTGGCATGAAGCATATCATCACGTCTAAAAACCTCAACCTGGTATATTGTTATTATTTTAACTGAATTACGGGTTTTAGAAGCCTGGAGTTAAGTCCCTCAAAGAACGTAAAATAACCTAACTGGGTGAAGAGGCTGCCAGCTTAAGTTCTTTATTTTACAAAGACTATGCAGCTAATGCAAATGAAATAAGATTTATGCTTCCATGGAAATAAATGGAAAAGCAAACATCCCGAAAACGTAACATGAAAAGACCAATGACGTATTTCGGTTTATAAGGGGTTGCTCCTTACCTGTCCATACGAACTTGTGGACAAACACAAGAGATCTCTGATCATCTCCTGGTGGGAAGTTTTATATTCACAGCCTTCCATCGTCAGTGTTCTCAGCTAAATTGCACAGGAAACACAAATAAAGATAGATTTGTTCTAACGTCATCGGTAAGAGAAACACCAGTGCAGGATTATTGCACCTTTTGCTGCATGACAACATAAATCAGCTTTTCAAATGAAGTAGTAGGGAAGATTTAAGTATTACCTCATGCTGCAACATAACTCTGTCTATCAGCAAAGCTCTGATATGCTGCTTCTTTCCTTGAAGCTGTAAACAAACATAACTGAGTTTAGATGCCAGATACTAGCAATCTGTACTGACTGAACTCCCTGGGTACTCTTTCTTCTAGGAACAGGCAGATTTCATACATGAATTCTTGGCAGACAACCCTGATTTTTTTGCCCTGGTATTTGCCTATTGCTCTGTAAGCAAAAGGAAGCTCTGGTCACAGTGATGTCTCAGTTAACATGGACAAGGATGGAGCATCATGCCAAATCTCAGACTGTGGACCAAGCATATATGCAAACACAGCTCTACAATTCAGAGACATTAAGCTGTTTACTCACAAGATTTCCAAATAAAGGTACAAAAGCAGTCCAAACCAACATTCTTATCAAGGAATTACAGTTCAGAGTTATGAAAACCAATTAGGACAGTAATCAAAAATGAAGTCCACTGACCCTGTTCTCCATTGATTTTTTCACTAGGTTGAAGCTTTTCCATCGTGAATCAAACTCGTGCTTGTGAGAGCCTTGGAACTGTAAAACATCACTGATGATCTGCAGAAAGAAGAAGATGACAAAGAGTGGTTATTTTGCAAAACAAGTGATTATTTTGCAAAACAAGTAATCTTTAGTATTACAAATTATAAGTATACCTTTATTATTAGAAATAAAGACTTGGTATCATCTTCTGAATTATCAAGTATGTAGCCTGCAAGCAGAAGGAAATTTATTATCAGACAGGAAAAGAGCTTTAAAAGTTAATGATAATTTTATTTCTACAGATTTATATAGGCAAAGTAAATGAAACAAGTTTCTTGTCTACAAAATTATTAAGTCTTAAGAGCACAACATAGTACTTTTTAGGCAGGAGTGGTTAAACTTACGCAGCAGTTTCCTTGTAACCCTTGCAATTGTTTCTCGATAATTCTCTCTTGATAAATCTAAAGAGAAATTAAACATTTTTCTATATTACACAGTAGCATAAATTACAAAAAGTAATATATAGGTAAGTAAACCAGTGGAAGGACAGAGCAGACTATTCAGAACTGGCAGCATGGACTAGTATAAATGTAACCATCTTGTTCTATCCAAGGACACATCTCTCATAGGGTCATCTTTTATTTATCATGCCAACAGTACGTTTGGTTGGAACTACATGATCTTAAGGTCCTTTCCAACCCAAACCATTCTATGTTGCTATGTTTTTTATAGGTACATAACCTTCTTTATCTGCCTTGACAGTTGGCTTCACTTCTAACCACAGACTGAGGCAGATTATTTACCATGTTAAAAGCGTGTCACACATTAAGCAGGGTAAAATGTAGTCAGAATACAGATTCTACATATCAAGCCAGTAAAAGACTGGGGACATCTACTTACCATACTCAACACCAGTGTACAGCTTTGTCTCTTCCAAAGACACCAGACTTGGGACCCTGCATGAAAACAAGCCAAGTATTACTACACGTGATAGAAGTCATTGACATTTAATTCATTTTAACCAGTTACATCTCATGCCAGTAGCACCAAGTTGTTTGGATTTACTAATAGCATGCCTCAGTTCTAACATTTATCAATCAGCTGTACCTATGGGTCAGTGTTTGTCAGAGACCAACACACCATAAGGACACCACCATGAACCCAGAATCTGGATTTCTCATTTAACAGAACCTCACCAGTTGTGTTAAATAGTCAGAGATTTGGTCTCATTCTCAAACCTATGAACATACTCATCGAAACCAGTGTGGCTCCAGTTGTCTTTGTCTAGGAAGGACAGATGAATCTGACTGCTGAGGCAGAACCCTTTCCCATTAAGTTAAGCTGATGAAGCTCTTTTGACTTTAGTCTTTTCTTCATAAAGCAAGGAAATGCACCCATTACCTACAAATCCTACTTCTTGCTGTATGAAGTTCACTGTTAATAACCATAATGAAAAATAAAACCATACTTCTTCCAGGATTTGGGTCAAACTCATCTATCCACTTTTTTAAAGTGAATTCTTCATCTTTGTGGATTTGCTGTTGTGTAAACATGGATTAAATACATGCTCAGGTATCATGTGCTGTTACAGCCTGCTCCCAGTGAAGAAAGCGGCCTTTCTCCTTTATTGCTGCCACCACCATCCCCTGCCTGTCACTCGAGCAAGATTACAAACAGACCCCAGAAACAATATCTGGGTGGCTTCCAGTTGTCAAACAGGAAAATAAACCCCCTATGCTTGGGGAAAAAAGTATCCTGGTAGCAGGAGCAGGCAGGCACAGCTGACAGGACTAACTGAACCCTCAGATCCAGTTCATCATCCAGCTATACTCAAAGCTTTAAAGTTCATTCTACCCACATATTCCTTTTGCTGAGGATTCAATGCCATAGCTCCAAGCTCTCCCCCACCTCTGTGACTTTCCTTTCATTCACTGAGCAGGCTGGAGGATTATAAAGGAAGGAATACTCATTATCTGTCTTTCTTGGCAAGAATCTTCAGGTACCTTTAACCATCAAGGAGAATGTAGCAGTTACACCTACTCAGCTCTACTTTACAGCCAGCACAAACAACAATGCTGTACTACATGGTGTGTGATAAACTATGGTTCACTAGAGTTGTAGGTGTAGTGGTGTAGGAGGTTCTGCCAAGAAACCTGATGAGCCAGTCGGTTTCAGAAGTATACACATAAAATATATCAAGCTATTTACCAATACCTGCATTCAAAAATATTCCTACACTGCCACTTTAGGACAGTGAATATCACACCACTAGCGGTAAGTACTAAGGGTGAATACACAGTACTTAAAGTAAGGGTGTTCCGAGTACCTGACTTTCATACTTTCAACAAAAGCCCTGGAGTTTAAAGTCTGAGTGCTTTACGTGCATTCCCATTGTACATAATGGGAATAGACTTGTGAATCACAGATTCAGACTGGTTTGGGTTAGAAGGGACCATAAAGCTCATCCAGCTCCTAACTCCTGCCACGGGCAGGGACACCTTCCACTTAGAGCAGGTTGCTCCAAGCTCCTGTGTCCAACCTGGCCTTGAACACTGCCAGGGATGGGGCAGCCACAGCTTCTCTGCTACCTTACAGCAGAATAACCCAAAACCTCACAATAAATAACAATTAAACCCAAAGTTTTTTTCTGTTTTAAAGCAAGTTCATCAAAAGACACCTCCTACATTCAAACTGGATATAATTTTATGGGCATATGGGACAGAAAACAGTACTCACAGCAAGCTGTTTTATACCGCTTTTTAAATCAAAACATTCCAGTTACGTCTTGTTACTCAGTTACTTCTACTCTGGTTACTTCCAGTTATACAGCCTGGAGGAGAGACCTTAGAGCAGCTCCAGTGCCTGAAGGGGCTCCAGGAAACCTGGAGAGGGGCTTTGGACAAGGGATGGAGGGACAGGACAAGGGGAATGGCTTGAACCTGCCAGAGGGGAGATTGAGATGAGCTCTTGGGCAGAAGCTCTTCCCTGTGAGGGTGCTGAGGCGCTGGCACAGGGTGCCCAGAGAAGGCTTCTTTTAGAGGAGGGCAAACACGTGAGTAAATGCCTAGTTTCCATTTCCTTTACACAAAGGTGCCTCAGCAGTGCAGTGCTATCACCTGCCTTTGAGTCTTGATTGAAAAATATCACTAAGTATTCAAGTGTTTCGGTAAGTCACAATTTCAAATTTCTGTGTCTTTCAACCAGTATGGATTTCCTTAAAAACAGCCACCAGAAGCAGGTGTGTGATAACAGCAATAAAAAAGCACTAAACCCAGCATGAAGGAATACAATTGCTAAGATGGTTAGTGACACAAAGATTTTACTTACAGATGAGCCACCCTTTCTCCTTTCAGAGGAGGCAGAATGTTCCCAGATCCAATCAAGCAGTTATGCACTATAGCAAGACACTGCTGCACATCATCTCTTGAACAAAGAAGAAAACCTGATTAATTATCTGTTAAATGATAAACCCTACGTTTACTGCGTTTATACAAGCTTTTTTCTTTAGCTGTATCAGTTCTAACCACAAGAGGGAGCACTGCAGAAACAGGCCACGCTTTTTTGATCCAGCCTAATTCCATCTCAGAACTCCAACATTCACCTTTGTTTTCTGGAAAAAGCATTTTGGAGACTTTCTAGTCTGAAACTGTGTATAATGAGACAAACTAGTGTCAAAACGGACAGATTTACCACAAAACCTATTTTGACTGATTTTATCTAGATTTCAGAGAAAACCCATGAAAACTCCCCGCCCCAAGGACAAAGAAAGTCCTTCCCACCATGAACAGCACAAGGGAATACATTCTTTATAAGCGATTATTTTACAGGCTGAAGATAAATTATAATGAATCAATGTGAAGACCTTTTCCTGTGTTACTTTAGAGAATCAAGGAATTCTTTTTAAAGCCATCCCATCTAAACTAGTAGCCTTTTACTACATAGTTACAAACTTTGCCCTTTGTTCTCCTCTGATTTATAGAATAACTCCTTTCAACCCTCTTAAGATGCTCCTTAACTGAACAGCTCTCAGGACTCTTGCATTACTTATCAACACCGTAAATGCAGGTGTTCAAAGGCTGTAAGAATTCTTCATTTTATGCTTTGTAATAGGAAATTTTATTCTAAAGCTTCTAAATATATATAAAAAATATTAATTTCCAATTATTACTTAGTGGGATATTGGAAAAAGTCTGACAAGAATTAAAGCCCCAGGAATACTAGAATTCAAAGCAACTGCAGGCTCATCCAGTATCCCATTTATTCTCTTCTGTTACTCCCTCAGTAACTAATGGTATTCTTTACTCTTTTTTTGCTATCCTGCTTCCAATTTCATTTGCAATTCATGTAGTTGGCTGAGTTCTCCCAAGGCGCCACCATTTAGTTCTGTTAAACAGCACAGTGAAGTCTTGACCAAATCAAAGTCCAGTTCTGTTATAAATGAACAGCTTTACACGCAAGGTGTCAAAAGAGAAAGGGAAAAAACCCAAATCAACAGAAGAGATAAGCATACAAATAAACCAAAGACTTAAATAGGAAGTATATCCTTCCTTCTTTTAGTCTAAGTATTCTTTCTGATCATTGTTTGATGGTATCGGTATTGACTTTTTCAGATAACAAGAAGTGGGAACATAGTGAGACAGAAAAACATGTAGGAGTCTGATACACCCTGTTCTGTTTCATGTGGGGCTGTACTTCACAGCACGAGTTACAACATCACATGCTATGAACATCAACTGAAGTATATATAGCTTCAAGATGTGTAGGTTTAACATTCTAAAGGAAGAATGAGATTCAGTGCTTGTAAACAGCTTTAGCTATTTGATACTTGTAAATGCTTTAGGACATACTAAACACATGATTATCTTGTGCTTCGGGAACTACCCTTATGAAGCCACGGGTTCACACTAACAGAGTTTAACAAGATTAGGCAGTTGTATTCTTGCCTCTGCTCCTATCTGTTACACCACTGACTCTGCATCACCTCCAGAGTTTCAGCACTGCCACTTTCTGCAGGGTTACATTATGTACTGAATCCATCTACTCATAGGAAGGAAGCAGAGAGAGGCTCATTTCCAAGCCAAATCAGTTCTGTGTTCCACTTCATAGCTTAGGAACACAAATGGTTGTGCCAAAATAACAAGATAACATTCTAGAGGAAGCGCTTTTTTAATGCTGACTACCGTTAAATGGAAACAATTCGTGGTATGTATTTAAAAAGTTCTTGGAACAGAAGTGTCTTTATACCAACATGTACTCTTAAGAGTTGGGAATCTTTGAATAATATCAAAGACATTGTAACTTTACAGTATTTTACTCCTTAATGTTTGCAGTGCCAGTATGATTGGCAATAACTACTTAAAACAGACGTGAGTGGATAAATGCACGTTGTCCATATAACATTATCCCCACCAACCTGGACATTTCTAGTTTTCCAGCTGCATAGTGCTCCAGTCTGATGAGCTCAGGCTGAAGGAAAGTATCCAGCAAATAAAAAGCAAAGTTTATTTCCTCAGAGGAAGGAACATGCCACTGGATGTCCAGGTTCCACAGGTCACCTGGTTTACCCCAGTCCTGTAGAAAAGACAGACATTTCTTATTAATCAAACTATGGAGCAAGTTGTCTTTTAACTAGCATTTGATATTTATAAAAACTCACAAAAATGAACTAACTCCTGATGTAAAGCTTTTATCCTGACAATTCCAAGGATTAAAACCCCCAAGAACACAATATAACCAAATAGAAATCCCAAACCTACTCTAATGTCTACATGTACTGGAAGATAACACACACCTGAAAGGACTATAAGGAAAAGGACTGCACTGGCCTAACTGAAACATAACTTCATTATTCCTTTGGCTGGATAAAAAAACCAGAATATTCTTAAGTACAACTCAGACTTCTGATACTCCTATAGAGAACATAAAGAAGCTGTCCATTTAATAATAATTCTTTTCCGTTTTGAACTGAACAATCTGGAAACCTACTACTTTCATCTCAAATATAAAAAGAAGCTAAAACATAAGTTAGACTCTCCATACAGTGCTAGGTTATTCCATAATAAAGACAACTTATATTTTGGCTTACAAAGAGCTCAGACTTGCAATAAAATTAACATCACTTCAGTATTTGGAAGAGAGAAGTCAGTATTTATTTGCAATTCATATTCAAACACGAAGTCCATGCGTAGGACTATATTAATAGATGGGCCTTTTCAGTCTGTGTGTTCCATTTCCTGCCCTTGTCCAACTTTACATGGTAATTCCAAACTTCACCATCTGTCCTTAAAATGCTGGACTGATCTGAGTGGACAGAAAGTATGAAGAACTACAGTAATGCGCTCACTCAAGTAGCCTATTCCATCCTTGGAAGAGCAGGTTAGTCCTGCAGGAATACCACTCGAGAGAGTGACACAACTGCAGTTTTATACTGGGGCAGCGCAGGAAGCATTAAGTGACAAACTCAGGCAGCTAATGGCAATTAAGAGTTGATAAAATACACGCTTTCTAAAGTAGCCACTGATGTATGGAACGGCAAAGTAATGGGGAATTTTCTCAATTTCAGAGGAGGAATTTAAAACTAATCTATTTTTGTGTTGGCATTTAATTAAGATTCCTTTGTTTTCCAATGAGTATCTGGCCCAACTGGATGTTGCCATCAGTTTATAAAGCTGTACTGGCTTGCAGTAACAAGCATTGGATTGTCTGCAGCTGTGAGGTTATGGAAAAGAACACTTCACAGCAAAATGCAGGTTTATATTCCAACAGGCCAGCTGAAAATTGCTGCCCTGTTCATCTGTAATACTGATATACTGACCTCAAATCCTTAACAGCAGGCTAGAGTATTACTTTTGACAGCGTCAGTGATTTTTAATATTGCCACTTCTACTTTCATTTTATCTCTCTATTTGTTACTCTGACCTGTAAAACACCACATCTCTTTTCTTATGATGGTTTTGCACTGACATACTCACTTTTCTATGCACTCACCATTACTTGTTATATCTGATAACCATATTTATGTGAAGAGGAACAAGGAAAGGCTGCAGCTCTCACCCACAAAAAGAGATGAAAGACTAAATTTGTCCCAGTGCAACTGGATAACTTAAATATTCAGTCATAAAGTAAAGTGAACAGCAAATTTCTCCCACTAAACTCCAAACTTAACTGTTTATACCACCCATATTTCATGATAGTTGGGTCTCAATTTAATGCATCATATATTACAGTAATAAGGAACATGAGGAGGCACTCTTGCTTTATATTATCTTATTGTAGTCATGCAGTCATTGTAAAACACATCATAAACCACTAATACATCATGCTATAAAACTTCTCCAAACAAGTCAGTATTCATGTTTTGCTATCAATGTAATTTTCAGTAACTTGTAATTTGCTCTACATTTCAAAGCCCAAAGCATCTTTCAGTTACACTTTCCATTGCTGCTCCCTATGATCAGAAATCTCCAAATAAACACAAATAATATAGTGTATGATTACTTTTTAAAAAAGAAAGTCAAATCCTCTAATCCTAAATAAATGAAAATCCTTGCCTTGATAGGAAAGTATTCAGAAACAGGCTTGTCAAAGCCACCTGGCACACTGCAGTACTCTGTGGGGTAGATAAGTGTAGCAGAACGAAGAAGATGGTGCAGTAGGTTACAAGACAGAATGTAACCCTGCTTACAGGTTAAGTGTAGGGTTCGCTGCAGTATCTTCCCAAGCTGCTCCCTGTACACAAGCAACTTCTTTCCATCCACTCGAGTGATCTAATAGGAAAGACAAAACATTTCAAAGGTAAACAGAACTGGTTTTGCTCTGAAGGACTAAAGAGGATTACAGAGCTCAACTGATCCTGTACCACATTTCATTCTGTATGCCACACAATTAAAATTAAAGATTGAACTGGACATGAATTACCACTTCTGCTGCTGCTGGAAAAGGTTAAGTAACACACAAGAGCTGTGACTAACATTGCTTTTCAATCCCATTCCAATTTTCTAGCAATACTTTCATATATTTTGAAATTAATTTTAAAAGATTTATCTTAACTAAAAGCATGCTATGTTTTTCCCTGCATTGATCCCTCTTCTTTCTCTATTCCTCAATTATTGTATTAGATGCTTTTGTCTTATTCCATACAAACACTGTATGTTTACCAGCAGCCACTTCTGTCCCACTTCAAGTTAGAAAAGAAAAAGAAGCTCTGCACTGATGTTCGTGCAACATTTACTTTGTTTTAATAGCAGAAGTTTGTTTTCTTCTTCTCTCAGGGGCATTAAACAGGATTCAATAACATACATGCATGGGAAGAACGATCTTTGCAATACCTCTGACAAAAGCTGAAGATTCCAAAGTAGCTCCTTATCTAGTTCTTCATCACGTAATACATCATCATCTAGAGGAACAAGTGGTAAGTGCTGCTGTAAGGATACTGCAGTCAAGTTTTCCAGACACGCTGAATTACAAAACAAACATTTGCATCCCAAAAGCTTACTCCCAACCCTCTTATTGTAACCTTCCAATTCACACTGCACTCATGTCCAACTGGAACATCAATTCAACATCTTGAAGGTTTTTGGAGAAACTCAGCAATGTCCGGAGACATTTTAAGCTGCCACATTTTGAAAGCAGCATGCTCCTGTAGCTGGATAGATTTCTGTCATAGATAGAAGTTGGTTTGGATTTTTTAGGTGAAATAATGGACAGGATTATTTTTCCATCATTAAAATGAAGTTGTGGAAAACACATGGAAGTTCTAAGTATTATTTTCACACTCAGCAGAAGTCAGCCCAAACGAAAGCAAGTAACACCAGAAATCTTACAAACTTACTGACTGTGAGGTTAGTTATAACATTGCAGCAGTGTGGTACAAAGAGCTTCAGGGATTCCTCAGGGCGGCACTGGAAACAGCAACATAAACAACTCGTTTATAAAGAGACACCTTATGGAGCTCAGGCACACATTGATGAAAACCTTTTAAGAAGAGTATCGTAAACCAGAGAAGAATAGATTGTGTCTCAATTCCAGTTCAATCTAGAGTAAGCCTGACCTCATGATTTTAAACACTCAATAAAACCTAAGTGCAAGAAAAATACTTTGTGAATGAACCTCTTGAATTATTGCTATATGCAACCACCCAATTTTAGAAGACAAAATATTAAGAACTACCTGTATTTACATGAAAAATTATTTTAAAACAAGAAGGAAGAAGTGGTAGTAATTGCTTTTTAAACTAAAGACAAGTGAAGTCAGAGCATTTCTCTCACTTTTACTGCAGCTCGGCACATATCAGCAACCATTCGACCAGCAACTCTTGTCTCAAATATGTTTGAAACAGCAAAGTTAAAAACCTTCTCCAAGGCAACCTGAAAATGAGCACAGAAAGATGAAAGTTACTTTAAAAAAAGAAAACTGGGTGTCATGAAATGTCTGATGTCACACACAAGGCAGTGTCTGTACATAGTATTCTTTTAGCAGAAGGCTGCAACCATGATACACACTGAATCAGACTGGACAGAACTAAATCTGGCAAGGGATGTGAAAGGTAACAG
>NW_009912728.1:84552-101836 GCF_000696875.1 Nestor notabilis | reverse complement strand
ATAAATAGCAACTCCCCCTCCCCATCTGCCCGGCCTAAATTCATTCTATATTACTTCAGATTTTTGTCTTCATGAATCCAACACATTTATGTAAAAAATCCCAAACCAGTTTCAAATATGTTATTTAAAAATTTCACCAAGCTGTATCTAAACCAAATTAACATGCTAGGAAATGAAATACATTATTCCCAACCCAAAGTACAAATAGTACAAGTGACATTACAGAGACTTTTTAACTGATTAATACAGAATACTGAAGCTATTGTCTGCTACTCTGCAGTTGGAATATATTGTGATGTGCATTTACAAAGCAACAAGAGTGAGCGTCACTATGTTGGTATGTTGATTGTGGCATAGCTTGTTCCTAATTAATTAAAATTGTTGTGGGACAATATATTGCTTCAGCCAAGAATTTTCCCAAAGAAAGGACTTAACTTCTGTGAAAATTTGCTTGCAGATTAAACAGTTCTCTTAAAAATGGGTGTAGGACTAAGTAAATGTGTGTATAATCAAACTTTTACCTACCAGTTTGAAGAAAAAAAGACTGTTTGCTGTGTGACATGCCACCACGTTACATTTAGTCTAGACAGCACATGTGGCAGTTGTACCATCTAGCAGGCTGTAAATACAGTGACAACTTTTTCTTTTATTGTATATATTTACAGGCAATAAAGTCAACCTATAGTAATGAAATATATATTTTTTAACATCATCAGGTGATGTGAAGATCTCTGAAAATGCTCAATTACAGAATTGATTATTTTAAAAACTCTTCTCACAATTTAGAGGTGCCAGACACATATGAAAGAAATTAATGTTTAACTACTGATCCTTTGAAATTAGCCAGCCTTCTCTTTGCTGCAGTGTAGCATTGCCAGCAGGGCAAGGGAGGTGATCAGTTCTGGTGAGGCCACACCTGGAGGACTGTGTCCAGTTTGGGGCTCCCCCGTACAAGAGAGAACAGACATACTGGAAAGTCCAGCAAACGGCCACAAAGAAGATGATGAGGGAGCATCTCTCGCATGAGGAAAGGCTGAGAGAGCTGTTACTTTTCAGCCTGGAGAAGTGAAGACTCAGGAAGGATATCATCAATGTGTATAAACATCTGAAGGGAAGATGTTAACAAGGACAGAGCCAGGCTCTTCTCAGTGATGTCTGGTGACAGGACCAGAGGTGATGGGCTGTATTCTTTCATCTGGTGAAACACAATGGACAGGATAGCAAAATAATCCCTTGGATTATTTAGATTATGACGTTCAAAATGTAGTATGTGTAAGAGGAGGATTTTGTTACTATATATCTCATGTTTTACACTGAAAAATCTAATGCAAAACATTCTTATGGACATATTTTTATTAAACATGAAATATAACACATCTGCCTGTTTTCTGCAGTTCTGAGATCAAATTTTGTATTTTTCCCTATAAATTAAAAAACTTGTCTTTTTAAGCTACATTAATACATAGGCTACAGGACACTTTTCAAAATGAAGATTTTAGCCCTAAATTTGCACAAATTACAATATCTTTAGTTTTTTATTTTAATGTGTCAAAATTCAATCAACAATATGACTTCTGAGAGAAGAAAGATGAAACAAGAAAAGACAAATCTTCATAAAGGAATAAGGCCACTGTGGCTAACTCTGTGTTACCAGAGTCAATACAGTAGTCGCTTTCAATTTCCTAGTTGTCTTGAGGTTTGAAGTTGGTTCCACTAAGGCAAATACATTTTTGGGCATCCAGAATGACTGGATGTCTGACTGCAAGACCAGTTCTTTTGGATGGGCCTTTCAGATCACATTACTTCAGAGTCAGGTGACTCAGAGCATCAGACACCTCTGTTGTGACTTGTGCTGAAGTACTAGTTGGTATAATGTTCAAGTAAATATCGTACTGTTGGTCCATGCCCAAGTAACTGTCACTCATGAGATACAATGTGTAGATACACCTAAAATGTGAAAAGCAGAATCATTAGTTTGGAAATCAGGTCTTGTCTAATTGGAAAAGATAATCATTAACAGAACTTATTTTGTAAATTTGTCATACTTTCCAGGGGTTTCTGGAGTATAAAAAGCAACAGAAACAGTATTTCGATTTCGGACATATCCAGTTCTTTTCAGGGCGATGAGTTCTTTTTTATCGACTTCTCCTAATATCAAAAACCATCCTTCATCTTTAACTTTGGGGAATCGAGGAGCCACTGCTTTACTGTCCTGCTTTCCCTGTTGGGGAAAAGAAACAGCTTAGTAGAACTAGAAATCACCTCTCCACAGTGCCGTTCTTTGAATGAAGAACACCTCAAAGCCACATGGCCATGAATTGTTACGTAAGACTTTAATTTACGCAAAAATATTTATTTCCAGATAAAGTTTTTATTATTTAAAAAAACCCAACCCAACCATAAAATCACAGTCCACAGAGAAAAAAACCAGAATACGAGATACTATTCCACTTACTTTGTAAGCTGTTACAACTCAAATGGAAATACTGCTCCCTTTTTGCAGTTTCATCTAATATATTCCAAATGCTATTCTCTGCAGAAGGGTTAATTGTAAACCTAGTGTCTTTAAATAAAGCTAAACAGTATTGTTCAAGATTAATATAAAGACAAAAACAGCACTTGGAGTCTTTATTTGAGGTTGATATAGCAAAAGGGAAGATTATTTCAGTGATTCTTTAAGACAGTGACTTTACTGCTGCAAGCCGAAGATGTAATGATGTACACTCTATCAGTATTCATCTGGTGTTCTGTAGATGGAAAGGTTTTACTGAAGATTTATACAGAAGAAAAAGCATCACCGAAGCAATGGAAAAGAAAAGAAAAAGAAACAGTTTGATCCAGCTGTTTCTTACAAAAGAGGGATCAAATTCTAGGAGAGGTTTATAAAACAGTGATCACTGCATGAAATTCTCCTGTTTCCTTCTTTTCTGTGGCTTCTGGTTAGGAAGAGTCTCTGTCGGTAACTAGCACAGCAAATGGAATGACTTATGGAGGAGCTTTGATCCCTTTTCTTCCTACAAATGAGAAAGTCTCTCAAAGCTATGGTGAACCTGCTGTAGTCAGGACAAGTCATCTTTTGGGAAAGACAAATACTTTTCAAATATAATTATTTAACTGATGTAAATTAACTTCAGGATTTACAACAGAACATACATATCTCCATTACTACTTTTATCAAAATGAAGTTATTGTAAGAGTCTCACAACTAACATCAAAACTGTTCTCTGCTTATATCTATCTTGAACTCTTCTTTGTACCTTAACAAAAATGCTGGTAATTAGTTGTTTGAAATATTAGAGAAATTCATCAGCAATATTATAATCATGGTGGTCCATATGCCACTCATGGGATGCAAATGACAGAACCCCACATCTATAAGTCAGTGATAGCTACAATGATGGCAGTGTCCAATGTGAAGGCAGGAGGCATGGTCATAATGGGTATAGGGAGTTACTGCTGCAAGGGGCAGACCAGCTGGGAACCCACGCTGATGCTTCTGGCTGGGCACATACTGGGCCCAGCGAGGTGACCAGTCACAGAGGAAGTGGCATGTGTTTCATCTTAGGCGAGGAAAAGAATTGCGTATAGAAATTGTTCTAGGAGCTGTTCAAAAAAGCTTCATGTGTAAAATATGAAGAAAATATCCTCAGTAAAGGCCTAAGGATGTGTTACGAGTAGAAACACATTTATAAGCATGGGCCTGGTATGCAGTTTGGAAGTATATGGGAATGTAATAGGGAAGCTTATAAACTGGTTCGGGGAAGCAGGATATGCAAGGGTACGAGGGGGAGAGGGGCTGGCGAGGACTTAAATACTGCCTATGAAGTTATCATCTCTACTGTCACTGCTTACAGAAATTACCCAAAGAAATGAACTTTATGAGTTTCTGGTTTGTAAAAAGTAATGTTTTTTTTCTTTGAATTGGCCTAGGATTTTACCTTAAGAGTCATTTCCTATCCTATTGCAACCTGAAAAACCACTTGCTTCACTACTAACCCAGAAAAGGTTTTGAAGGAGTTCATAATTTACAGAAGACGTAAACCATAAACCCCCCTGTTATGCTGTATAAAGCATTATTGATAACATAAATGGGTTATTGGAAACTTGTGCTTTTGGGAAGGAAATGATAAATTCATGTACCTGATACCCCATCTGGGTTCTCTGCAGATTTATTTGGAGCACATACTCTTGATCAGCATGCAATTTGATCCATCTTTTGTCACCTCGTGTGTCTATTGCCAAAGAAGGAACAGGCACTTCATTCTGTGGTTGAGCTGGGTCATCCCAGCAGCCCTTAATGCTCAGGCTGACGCTTAGAATTGGCAAACGGCACAGGAAATTCCAAGCCTGTGGAAAAAACAGATCCCCGGGGATTACAAGACAATCTAGACAATCATTGTCACTGTAACAATAACAATTCAATGTGCAGTCTATGTATTTATTCTACAGTAATAATATTTTTTTATGATCATGTTCCTGTTCATTGCAGGGGGGTTGGACTAGATGACCTTTGAAGGTGCCTTCTGACCCAAACTATTCTATGATTCTATGTATTAGAATATCATACAGAGTTGTACAACTCTCATTCATAGGAATAAAATACTTTTATTAACCTCTTATTCTACTTCTAAGCAAATAAAACAAACGTGGAACTCCTCAAGCACATTATACATGCCCCACTAGTATTGCTGATGTCTGAACACAGGAAAAAATCCTTACCACTCCTGATTAAAGTAATTTTTTCCCTATAATCCACTTAAAAACTGGTATAATTAAGTTTTAAATTAAACTTCCTTAACATAATCCATAAAGAACAAGTCACTGCAGTGCTAATTAGCAATGGGCAAACCTCAGAGAGTTCAAGGGATCAGTTCAGATAATTAACCAAAAGTTCAACCACCTATCCGAAGTTATCCCTAGCTTTTTTTTTTTTTCTTTTAAGGTTTTCTTGCATTGCTCTTCATAAACTTTCCTTCTTATAGTCTCCTGAGGAATCTTAAGTCTCTGTGAACTACAACAGGCCTTCAACTTTCTCTCATCCTTTTATAGCGAACTGTTGTTAAAGACTTAGAATGTGTGTAGCTGAACATGACACTCTCCTCAACCTTAAAGAGGCACCCTGAAAAAGCAGCCTTATGGATCTCTCATTTTGGTCTCCATCAGACAAGGAAAAGCAACTCTAAGAAGATGTGACAAAAATGGAAGGGAGTAACACAGGCTTTCATTTGCTAAAAAGAAAATCAGCATATTCCCTCAATGAAATTTTTTAGGAAGAAGAAATAGAAAGATGGGTTGTGAAATGAAGGCGGTGATTTGTGGCCTGAAAAAGACAGATGAGGCTGGCAGTAGAAGAAAAAAAAACCCAAAAGAATGAGAACCACCCTCTGCCCTGCCCTCCTTCCCCTTCATCCCCAAACCAAAACAGGAACCAGCACTTCACTCGTGTTTTCAAGCAACACATATGAAAAGCTGGAGGATGGGAAAGAGAAGAAGGAAAGAAGAATACTGATCTTGGTAAAGAGCCAGCAGATGCCAAAATGGGAACTTGTGGGAATCAGGAGAGTAGGCATAGTTGCATGGGCAATACTGCATAGAACAGAAATGTTTTATCTGGAAAAAGATTAAAGTATATTTTATTTTTCAGGTATCGGTTTTACTATCTTGTGCTTCAACAAAATCTATTTTCATTTATATTGTGCTTGATGTCTCTGATTACTTGTTCTGTGCTGGAAGGCCTAGAGCCCTAGTAAGAGCTTAGTTTGCTTTTTGGAGACATCACTGCCACGATTCATACTGAAAGAATGGTGTATGTTAATACACAATTAGGGATACAGCAGACAGGGCCAGCAGACCTAAGACAGCCCTGCTGTAGGAAAAGGTGGTGCCATCCCTCTTTATGACACCCTCCCCACCAGTTAGCTGTTCCTCTCCCATCCCTGGTGCCTTGGCATTGCCATGATGTGACTGTGCAGCTAGGTGGATCAGCTTGCTAACCATTCTGGTGACAGCAGACAGCATGAACTTAGATCAGCTTAAAGCTGATTGTGGAAGCATATTCTCTAATCCTGTGAGAACTCTGAATAAGCATGAACTTTCAGTGCCACTGAAAGAAGTGGTCCAGCCTCCTCCCCTGCTGGCACAAGCATTCTCGTAGCCACTTGGCTATAGGCCATTCTGACTGCCAGCGAGAGGGCTGACATGATCCCTCCCCTTTTCATCCCCAGATGCTTGTTCCCACCTCCTTGCCTGAACCAGCCATGGCATTTGTGCAGCTCTGCAGTGAGCCGGGTCAGGAGAGGTGAAAACGGCACAGGGAGGGCAGGACTGCCCATTTCAGCTACAGCACAGACTTACGTTGGATTAAAAGAGCTGCCTTACCAGAGCCTGGCTGAACTAAATGAGAAATCTGATTTAGGCTAAACCTTAATCTCTCTCTCTCTCTCTTCCCTCTTCTGTGTGCTGCATGAGCAGCTGTGTCTGTTCAATGGTGAAAGCAGGGAGGGCTAGCTGTGAGCACCCAGGAGCTGCAGTGTAAAGCAGGGGATATCAATGAATGAATTGCACTGATGTTCTTAGCGAAGAAAGGATGGGAAAACTATAACAGAAAATAAACAGCTAGAATGTTAAGGGAAAAGATACTCCTCTTTGTCCGAGCTCTTCACAGGGAAAAAAAAAGGCAGCACCTTGAAGAAGGATAAAAAACACTGAAGACATTCTTAACTAATTAGTTGTTGCCAGGATTTCATTACATTTAACACACAAAATACTACTAAAATCACCTCAGCACATCACACTGGATGAGACAACTTGAGTAGTAACACCTTAACTGGCAAATGATTTTATGTTTGATGTAAAGGCTTTTAAGATGAAGCTGACTTTAGGAACTGTACAGACCTGCTGCTTGAGGCTCTCCGTGCACCGAAGCAGCATCCTTCTGCTGTGTTCAGCGGAGGCACCTTAATACCTACCAACCCGGTGATCACCCCTTCAGTTACACTTTTAGATCTCATTTACCTGAAAAACTGTTATGTGCACTACCTCAGAGGACAAGGCCTGTTACAATTACATTAGAACAAAGTTTAGTTTCAGCAGATGTCATAAAGTATTCTTCACTCCTTTAGTGGTGCTACCTGTCGCTCTGTTGAAGACTATGGCTTGGTCTGGTTTATACCATACAACCCCAATTATGTCAACCCCCAATTTATCAAAGGTTGTTATGTTCTCACGTAGCTTTTACAGGGCAAACAAAGCAAAGTAACTCTGAGTAACTTTCTAATAGGTAAAAAGGTAGTTGTAATATGTGAATTGGTCATTAACAGTTGGACTTATCTTGAAGGTCTTTTCCAACCTAACAGATTCTACAGTTCTCCAGACCTTGTGTATTTGAAAATTAAAGGCAAAGTTAGTACTATCTGATCATTGCCATAGTACAGACAGCAGGCTGCCTTTTTATCATCATCCATAATGATGATATTTTTACTGAGGAAAAAAGTTGAGTAGTAGCAGCTGAAAATGAAAAAGAAGGTTATACGAACACAGATACTTCCAGAGTAAAAGCAGCTAATACTACAGCACGGATAATATATAATTTTATTCAGTCTTAAGGTTTCTTTTTTTGTCTTTAAATAATATAAATACCAGCTTAGTATTTTACAAGGTGCCTAGTGCCTAACGCCTAAGTGTCTCAGAAACCGAGATTTGTTAAAGAAACATGAGTTGGAACGAATCACTGAAACAAACATGGAGCTTAGGCCAAAGATCAGACTTACAGTCTAAATAGTTTTTGAATTTAGACTGTCAGCTTTAAAGCCCTGCTGACTTTCAATCAGGTTTAGGATTATAACTAACTTTTGGAAAATTAAACTCAGGCTCCAACATCATTTAGTAATGTCTTGACAATTTTACTGTGTTTTTTTTTCTTTTTTTTGTGTAGGATGACACAAGCACATACTATCTCCTTTTACATGTATCAACATGCCCAAAGTGTGCATGTACATACATATTTACCTACCAAACCCATAGATACAAATCATAATCACATGAGAAGTTCTTCATGAACCTTTGATAATGTCATTAGCATTTTTGCCAATAATCTGTCTCCCCAGGACTTAGACTAATATTCCAAATCCATGAGCAGCTTCAAGAGCTGCTATTTAAAAATTAATTATCAATCTGATTAAAAGACATTTTCTTCTTTCCAAATGTGAAATTTCTTCCTTTTTCTGTCTGCCTCAAATTTACGTAAAGCTCAAGCTGTTTTTTTCCAGTTTCATGCTAGTAACAGGTTTAAGGTATAGATTCCATATACTGTAAGAAGTAGAACTTTTGCTAGGAAAAGAATGGTTTTGGCAATTTATTGGTGTACTTACCACTTTATTTGACCTTGTTCGGGTCTGATGCCAGGACACTAGGCTTAAACTCCATAATCTTATATTCTTTCTTTATGGAAAATATACAATAAAGATGCATTCTTTACTGAATAATTTTTCTCTTTGTTGTCCCCTGTCTAAGTGCACACTGAAAGCCTTTACATCGGAAAACACTCAACAGACAGACTCAATATGTATTTTAATTCTGTGCAAGGTATTACAATAATTTTTTTTTTTATTCTTTCTTTCTTCTTAAAAAAAAAAAAAAGAAAAAGAAGCCTTAAAGAATATAAAATATTGGTATAAAGGTTTCACATTTGCAATGATCCGCATAATTCAGTCATGGCTTTGCTATACCCAATATGGCCATTCCCAACTCAGGGAAATGGAACTTTCTCCTTCTATGCTGCTAAGATACTGTTTTCCCCTCTTATATGCATCTGTATTTACAAACACAGATATATAGAGGCATAGAGTCATTCACAGTGTGAACATACACACAAGCTATTTTTGAAGAAACTGCTAAGACATTTCAATACCAGCCAAACATATTTATCTGAGGATTAATCTTCATCTATTGAATCAGACGAGAACACTGCCATGCATACAATTATTTAATTAGCAGCCAAATCCTCTGCCAGTCAGCAGCCGTTCCAGGCATACTGATGGGGCAGTAGATGCAAATCTCACAGTAGTGCTGCTTTTTCTCATTACTACTGCAATTAGCACTTAAATTGATGCTTTAAACATACTAATTTCTGGAATAATTCAGGATTTGTATGTTACCTGGGATCGCCTCACTGCAGAGATGACAGCAGATTGCTACGCAAATTGAAGCACTTTTGAGCCAAATAACCATCATCATATCAGACAGAGCCAATCTGCATTTGCTTTTTAAGATAACAGAATGGCAATTTATGCAAATAAATTAAGTAAGTTTACTTCTGAGTTCTCCCTGAACTAATTATAACAATGTTCTAATTTTTTATCACATCTAAAAGTTGGACTGCAATCAATATGTATTATGTTAAAAATCTGTTGTTAAAGGAAGCCTTTTTTTGATGTTAATATATTTTCTTAATTCAAAATTTTGATGTTAATTTAGTTACAAATGCAGATGTCTGTTACAGACATTTAAGTACTTTTCTTCTTGTTTGCATACCAGTGAAAGGTTTAACTGAAGCTGAACAAACACTGGACATATTGCTGTTCTTTAAAATATTCAAATAAAAACCATGTGAAGTATAGCTTTTCAAGTTTTCATCTTTCATACATTTATTTGAAATCAATAGGCTTAACTGTCTATGGAATATTGCTGTCCTTTGCTGGGAACAACTTGAAAATCAAACTGAAAATAAGACTGTAGCAGCCTCAACATTTTGGAATAGTATTTTTTATTTCCCTCTGTGAAGTGTGAAATTTTCATCTGCTTTTTTCTCTTTCAAACAGAAAATGAGTCATGGATCTTCTACTAAGGGTATTCTTGGGAAAAAAACGATGTTTGGCAGATCACTTCAGAAAAGAGCTATGATGACATTTGCAATGCATGTATTCCTAGTGCATAGCTGGCTATGGAAAGGTGGATAACACTCAGCAGATTGAATGACCTAGAGAAGCATCTTTAGAGCAAAGAGATGTGGTAATATCAGCCATAAACCAGGCTCTGTTACTGGTTAGCAGGGAAAAAGTGAGAATAATATTAAGAAAACAAGCAGAGAAGAACCTTTAAAGCTAGCCAGTACCTTGAAATTAAAGCAATGAATGTGTTGCACATTATACAGAACATCCCATGATATTTACTGAAGGGGAGAAAGTATTTCTTTTCCCAACTACTCTTCCTTTCCAATCACATTGATAATGACCACAGATTGAGAGTATTACCTGTGAAATGTGTGCTGTTTGCAATTCACCATCCACAATGGAAGCAAAAACATGCTCTTTTCCTTCACAGGCAGCCATTAGTTCGGGAAGACACTCAATAGGTCCTTGGTAACCTCCATGGATGCTATTCCTTTTGCCTTGGCTCCACTTCCTGATGGAGACAACAAAACATATGCCCAGGGAGGGAAAGCAAACATTTGTTTTCAGTTGTTTTGGTGGTAAAAATTGATACTAGTTTCTGTTATTAAATGCTGGTCATTTATTTTTCAGTAGCATTAATTACTGCACCACCTAGGCATCTATAGAGCTTAGCATTACCTGTGATACTAGGATGGATACTAATGTATTTTTTAATGGATGAAAATAAAGAGATAATTAATATACAGAGTTAAATTTGTTAGGACTTGGTACCCTTCCAGTAATTTCTTGTTGATTTGTCTCGAATTATGGTTCTCAAAATAATCTGTGGAGGTTAATTAATCAATGAATATTGAAAAGAGAAATAGAAACTCCATTTGGGAAAGCATCACCGTGAAAGAACAAGTTCTGCTTCTGCTGCGTTAACGAACATTCTCAAGCACAACAGTGACATTCAAACACAATCAGCAGTCAGAAGTGGAATGAGATTGCAAACTTTAGCAATGCTTAGAAGAATTACATACCGAAAAAGGTAGAGGTGTTGTGGCTCTACATTGGGCAAAGTAAGCAGGGAAGAGTTGTGTATCCATCTACCCTGAACCACCATCTGCACCAGACTGGTTATATTCAGAGCAGTCACCAACCAGCCATGATGTGCTGCGACATCCAGCATTGCCTAATAAAAGGAGACATAAAAAACAAGTAAGAGAATGCAAAGATAATTCTGTACCTGGTTCATACAAGTAAGAGCATTTATTTAATATTTAATGCATAGGAATTTCTAGGCCTTCAACAGTAGAATTTACTTTAACCTCTACTGATGTCAGTTCGCACCTTTTGGATCAGCCTTGAAAAAAAATGGATTAAATACTGCATCATCATCATCATCAACTCTTACCCTTGAAAAAGTAATTTACACCATGCTTTTGGGGTGAGAGCAGAAAGTGGTATCTTTTCTTTACAAATAATCTCTCTTTTACATAATCCAACTCAGAATGAAAGGAATAAATCTCAAAGTTTACTGTAAAGGAAGAGGTTACAAGTAACTGCAGTATCGGTTTATATTTTGACATGAGAGCTTGCAAAGTTATTCAAAAATCCTTGAATTATTTAAGAACAACAGCAACATATTTGCATTTGTTCAAAAATTAATACTAATGTCACTTACCTGTAGCAGTTATTTTTCCCCTTTTAACCTCAGGACTTAAAAATATCTCTTGGATTGGACTAGATAAAACCACTAAAATTTAGCTTAATGAGCACTTTTGAGGTTTTGTTCAACACTGACACCTAACTTGAAATCTTGAAGAAAGTTGACAAAATAGCTGATAGTCTACATAGGGTGAGTAAGAGCAGTCAGGAAAACCATGGATTTCATCCTTTGCATTGTAAACAGTTGACAGTCTTGAGAGTGAGGGATGCTTGGCTCTCTCCTTTCCTCTCTCTCCTGAATTGGAAAAGCTTTCCCAAAGTACATTAAAAACCCATGCAAGCAAAAACCCCCTATACAGCAACACGTCACACTTGAAAGCGTTAATGATCATCCCGCCTTCCATGTCTCGCTTCTGCTCCATTTCTACTTGCTGTGTTTTTGAGAATACAAGTAAAAAGTATACTCTAAATATCGCTATCATAAAGATCCAAGTCTGCAAAATTCATTAGGGATTGTGCAGTGTGAGTGGCCCTACTGACATGAAAAAACTGTTATGCCTGCTTTTTCCTCACTTGACTTAAATTGTTTGGTTTGTCTGAAAAAGCATGTAAGAGTTCTTCCTAAGGAGAAAGGATCGAAAATGAGCTTTTAGCTTCAACATTTTGTTTTAATAGTAAATGCAGTTATTTGAATATATAGTATATTTTCATTCTGTCTGGAGTATGATAAAACAATTATTTTGATTTATAGAAGCCTTTCAGCTAGTGAAGAAAATTATGCTATATGTTAGTTGTCTTGCTTAGTTTGTTGTTTAATACCATTATGTTCACAATAAAGTGTGGGTCCTCATTTTACAACACTAATTCAGTAGACAGTCATGTATTTAGAAGTGGTTTGCCAAATAGGAAATGTGGAGTTTGACTGAAATACTACAGAATGTTTTTTAAGAAAGAAAGAAGAGAGTCTGGCATATTGAACAGTTTCAGCACTTTAAATACCATCTTCTTGGTATTAGGAAAGTTGTACTTTGATTTTAGGACTAGGCTTAAGATTTGAATGGGTTTTTCTTTTAAAGACAAATGATATTGTTTGGTAATTCCTTAGACAGCAGATACCTGCATCATTTTAACGTATTTTCCAGCCACTAGTGTAATGAGGAGACGCTGTCTATGTAAGTCTTCACATTTAATCAAATGTTTTACAGACAAACAAAAGGCAGCATTTACTTAAAGCAAACTAAACAGTGAAATCTTCTTTAAACAAAGGAGTTGTTTACACACACAGAGCTATTTCAATTAAATTACACCGATTCGGGAGAAATATTGAGTTTAAAGACACAAGTTAGTTTCAGTCCCGGCCAGTCACACAGTTATTTTAGCAGTTTACAATGCAATTTCAACAGGTTTTATTCCAGGTGGGGGTGATAAGATCAGTGACACTTAGAAAACTATTTAAAGCATTACCCTGTATTATACTAATGTTGTCTCATTTCTCATGAATTGTGGATAAAGTGCCTTTCAGTTAATAAAGATGTAGATTAAACATTGAACTTGTCATTTTTGAAGGAAGAGCCATAGCACCCTGAAACACACTAATAACATTTCTAATGACCCTAGAAATAGGACCTCACAGCACAACATTGTGGTTTTCTTTTTCTGTTGTCTCACTTGGCTTGCCAAGGTCATTTCCAGGTATGATTATTTTACTGAATAGAAAATAAAATTATGTTAGAGATCACATTTGAAAGGAGCTGCTTCATAGCCTGTGGATTTATCTGTTGGTTCACACGATTTTTAGTCAGATAAAGAGGGAATTATTCTCAGCATGTACCAGTGAAGTCTGTCCTTTAAACTTACAGGGCGAGTCGCTCTTTACCTGCTTCCATGTTTTAAAACATACTGAAACTTACACATATGGTACAGTCCAACTCTCTGAGTGTGTTGCTGAGACAGTATGGTATCTACCTCCTATTTTCCGCTACCTCATTCTTGTTATTTCCTTTCTGCTTTTCTGACATAGCCTGAAACATTGTGTTCCTCAATGAGAGTGCTATATATACATGAAGAATAATGGCTGCAGAGATACCTTGTCTCTTCCACAAGCAGCAAGAATAATACAGTAAGTTGTGGTTTTAGTCAGCATGAAGCAGTGGTATTTTCATAAAATGCTTCTGAGGATACACACATAACACTGTTTTAATTGTTTTCTTTCTTTTATTTTTTTTTTTTTAATCTATTCCCCTACCCCCCTCCCCCTTTTTAACAGAGGTTTGAAAAGGGGAAAGGAAGAGAGAAGACATAAGAGAAAGATAAATCAAAAACAAGCTATACACTGAAATTAACTGGAGGATCCTTTCACATAGAAAATCTCCTGGAAATTGATAGAGGCCTACAGATAGATATCCCGTAGGGAGTAAGGAAAGCCTGTGTGTGTGAGACTCTGTGTTCCACATTGTTATAATGAATCCACATGGCAAATCCTCTTTTCCTCCTTATTTTCTGCTTCTTCACCCATAGAATTTATTCACAGCATCTCTATCTGGACGTGAAATCCAAGACAGTGACATTGTGAAAAACTCAGAACAATGGTAAAGTTGTCTTGTTTCATCTGCTGCCTTGGAAACCTGCACGTTTCATTTTCCAAGCAGTGCAAAACACACAGATGCTTGATACTTACATGGTTATTGAAATTCCTATAAATCTCCAAATTAGCTATATAAAATGTAGGAACTACATGAAGAAAATAATATAAGAGACAAAGGAAAAAAGAGAAGTATTTAATATTTATGATAACTGATGAATAACATTTAGTTTCTCCAGTTTCTCCAGATGCTACTTGTTTGGCCTGTTGTTGTTGATTTTAAGTACAAACCAGAATAATTTGCTAGAAATTTGTGGCTTCTTAACTTAAACTCTTACTTGGCAAAAAAGTAAGTAGTTTCTAAATGTCTTATAGTTGTAAGATTGAAACAGATTACGAATATCATCCTTAACTGAGAAATGAACTAATTGGTTATCTGTCTTTCTAGCCTCAGAATTTCATGCCAACACAAGATAATTTCATCACAGAGAAAAAATTAAGAGGGCAGTGAGTGCCACAAGTAAACCAACAAATTCTAAAGATGCTTTTACTTACAGAAAAAACATACAGATATTTTTTGGTAAACTGGTAAGTAAAAAAAGAAAACCCAAGCCAAAAAGCCCTAAGCCCACCACTTTTTAAACTAAAGTAGAAAAGATGGGATAAATAGTTGGAGTCAAAGGAAGTACTGCTTCTTATAATGAAAATTATGTTTACCATCATCTTATTCGGGCCTCTTAATGCGCTTAGGAGAATAAACAGAGGCCTACACTGAGATGGGTTTTAATGAAGGTATCAGGCATTAGCTTTTAAAAGCCTTTCAAGCATCATACTTGGACAACAACAAGGTATTAATAGCAATTAGTGACACATCCTGTAACATTTTTGTCTGTTGTTATCAAAGATAGCTTGGCTTGTACCAACATGGGTAACAACAAGCTACAAACCATGGCAGGCATAGGACAAAAATGCTGATGCTCAATAACTGTCAGGTATGGCAAAAATTTTAATTTTGATGATATTCAAAACCGAATGTCAAAATGTTTGGATCAAAATCTTTCTATTTCTTTCTTCATTCCATTTTGTATTATTCCGTGCAATAATACAAAACTTTCAGTGCCTATTATTAGGTTCCCATCATATTTTCAGGAGCAGTGGCTGCTTATCCTTAAGTACTGAATTATTTAAACTGATCAAATTGTACCTTTCCGGTCCAACATGAATCTGAGATTTAAGAGTCTGTCTCTTTTTAGCCAAAATTACTACTGATGCTTGGGATTTAAATTATAGTTTATGATTCCCTAGCTTGAGGGGAAGCAAAGATGAAGGCAGGATGTAGGAGGGGTGAGTGTGGCAAACTGATAGCAACACACACTAATAGCAAAACATTGCTTTTCTCTGTTGCTTTTAAGCACTCTCAAAATAAATGCTCAAAATAACAGATACTAAACTACTCCATAATGAACATATCTACCCCACTTCCCAACCTCTACTCTCCATTTAGGAGATTTGTCTAGCAACTGAAATATTCCGATCGTAAAATCTTTTATTTTAGAAAGGTTTTGCAAAGTTTTAACACTGTTTTTGGTATTACTTTCACATCCTTCAATTGCAAGCCAGATATTCTGGATCACTCTTGTAGGGCTGGGTAGGCAGGGGAACAGAGACTCTACAACTAGCAGAATTTCTGATCCACTCAAATAACTTGAATAGCCGTGTTAAAATTAAACAGCTTGCATCTTATTAACAGAAACTGTGTACTACTTGGAGTAATTTGTTCTGTTTGAAGTCACCTGTAATATAACTCGGGTTATACTAAGTACTTCTACTTAAACACTGTAAATATAAATGTAAACATTGAAAATATAAATGTCAATATGTTGTGGCTAAATGATATTTAAGGAAAGCGGCAATGAAGTTAAATGAACAACGATAACTGCTCTGGATGCAGAGGGTAGCTAAGGAGACTAAGGTAATCTAAGAAATGCCATTGCAGCTGTCAATTACTTCTGTGATTACTCAGCTAAAGGTCGCCTGCCTGCAGTGATGCCATTGGTGATAATGACTTGGTGGATGGGGACTGAAACTTCAGTAGTACTCAGGGTGATTTACATGGCTCAAATGTATCCACTCTTAAAAGATTAATTTTATCTTTTGTATCAGTGCTTCATAGACTATGACACTTTCTTGAGCACCTTTGTGAAGTTGAAAGTTGGGACACTAATGTATCAGCCCTCCCCAAGGGACGATATTCACCTTAGACTTGAAAGTTTATGTAATGTAAATCCAACCAGTTCTCAGCCAAATACAAGTCTTATTCTGCAGTGATGCTTTGAGGAAAGGTATTTAACATAAATAAATGGTGTAAGACTAAAATGCTTCAAACGTTATTGCACAGTTATATCAAAGAGCAGAGTTAAGGCCAGTTGGGTTTTGTATCTATTTTTGTACCTGAATTTATTGTGTTTAATATTCCAATATCAAATAATCAAAATGCCCGACTAGCGTCTCCACTGCATGGTAATGTAACTTCTGTTGTCTAAGACTAGACTTCAGTTAGAAATATGACTTTAAATCCATAAGTCTATTAAAATCTTTTGAATGGTGCCTAGTTACAGCTGTTTAGGACTACAGAGTTTATATGACAAATATTTATAGATAATAATATGCAAAAGTGTATTAATTTTCCTGAAAACTATGAATTCACAATAATAAATCTTTTTTGCACATGCTTCAAACATAGGAAACCTTCCAATATGTAAGATTGGAATTCCAATATGATCCATATGTGACTTGAGATCACGCTAATATAAGCAAAATATTTTTCCAGATGTTAAAGCATACCATGTACTATAAGTTGCATGTTTTTATATAAATCATGATTACAATGCTTCAATTATATACCCCAGAAACAACAACTTACTTGAAAAGTTGGAATTTATTTGAAGAAGTCTTACAGAAGGTTTTAAGGTCACTGTCTTTTGTATGTTATGTATCAGTAAAACAGGTATCTACAGATCCTTTGCACTTCAGAGATCTAGACCAAAATCACATTTTAGAAATGTATTAATTTGGGGAGGGGAAGAGTCTGATTTGATTCTTTCAGATCAGTAAATCAGACTTATACAGCGGTATAGTTTCAGCCTACAGGGCAACCCGCCGC
>NW_009912728.1:4922-84532 GCF_000696875.1 Nestor notabilis | reverse complement strand
CAGGAGATGTAGTGAATGAGATGTAACTAATCCTATTCAGGAGGCACTCCCTTTATACTGCCCCTCTGCATCCCCCTTCCCTTCACTTTTTTTACAAGCATATTCAGCTCCCTTTTCCATATGCTCTGCTACCCCCTATGAGAGACTAATTCTTCATTCTCCCATCATCATAAAGGTCTCACTGATATATGCAAATTACAACCTTCCTAGCTGCTTTGTAAAATTCCTATCCCTATGTTCATCCTTTAGCCTCCATAGTAACATTATTAGTATGATCAGAACCAGGAAAAGGACAAATCACTTACTGTCTACATTTAATGGAGTGCAACTCTTGGGTTCTTATTTTTTTTTTTGATAGTACTACAGAGGTAAGAAAGAGCAGATATGGCATGTGATACCAACATTGTAAACTTGGTAGGGCAGAACCCAACATGTTCACAACTTGTTGAGTCCCAATAGCCAATTTATTTTCAAATTATTAATTAATATATTGATATTCTCTACTATGTTAGTGAACTGTAAATACAATAAGATGTTTTTAATAAATATCTCTTGGCAAGAAATCAGTCTCCTAACATAAAAAAGGTCTTCAAGATGGCATTTGTTCCAAATTTTACAAAAATCTACCAAAGTCATGAAAAATATACTGCATATTTCTCATAATAAATCTTCCCTCTTTAGAGTTTAAAGTAAATTTCAAAGCAGTAATGTAATATTTTGTCAATAATGAAAAATTTTTGAGTGCATTCACAAGAATCCTTTTCAACAGCAACATTCCCAGTAACTTTCTCCTGAACTTTTAGCCCCATAAGGTTAGCATTCAGGAAGCTCAGCTGCTGTCTAACAAACTTAATTAATCAAAAAGTCATTTCCGAGCTGTAACTATGAGTAAAAGTGCTTCAAGTGTGCTAGCAAGCCTACAAGTTAATCAAAATGCTAATGCAGTACAAATTAAAGTTGTGATTAACATTTCACAGTAGCTGCTTAAGTGAATTGATCACACAAATGGGTTAAGCATTACTCATTTCCTCCAGTCCCAACTGGGAAAAGGTTTGTCATGGGTGGGGGAAGGATTATATATAAGAAGCACCAAATCATCGTTAAACTGCCAGCAAGATGCTTCCATATAGCAGTTCACCAATTATCCACAGCAAGCAAAGACCCCAACACCACTGCCATGAAGGTGACTATCCCTTCTCCCACATATATACCTATAAACCAGAAGCAGGAAACAGGTAGTTCCACCCCAACTTGTCCAGGTACTTTCCCAACAAAGCTCTCAGTTGCTGCTCAGTATCTATAAATGAGCATTAATGTCCAGTATGTGTGCTACAAGTTTTTTGATTAATATATTATTTCCACCCTCCTGTGGAATAATAGCCATCCAACCATGAAAGCAGCCAGTATTTAAGTCAAATTGCAAACATGGTGCTATCGTTGGAGCATTATCACATACACAAAGAATATGTATAGTAGCTCAAGAGATATGACCTCTGCTCTTCACTTGTTTCTTAATAACCCTCTGTATTCTCCAGTTTGATTTTCTTACCTTCCTTCAGCAAAGCTGCCCATTTATTTACAGTTGCTGATACACCTATAAAACAAAGCAATTATCTCTTGCCCTGGGGCACTTCTGGACAAATCTGACATACACAACTGTAAAGGAGGCCTTTCTTGTAACTCCCACCACCTTGCAGCAAGTGATCAGCACTCTTGCACTAACAACAGACAACGTATGAGCATAAAAACACACTTGGGACCTTTAAGAACTTCTCCATTTCGTCACAGGCAGGAAAATAAATGATCCAAGTGATATGGTTCCCAAGTCAGTAGTTTTAGTGGCTGTTATGAACTGAGGAGGTTTGGGAAGGGTGCAAAGTCCAGAGCTGAGGGACATTCTTTTTTTAGTCCAGGAACTGCAGCTTGGGCACCTCTGCTGTTTGTAGCTGTGCTGATATGGCTGGACAGTATCTTTTGTGTGAGCAGTAGCTACAGCTCCCACCATCAGTCAGAAAAGTCCGCAGTTTAGTAGAACAAGCATTTGGTACAGAAGCTAGCCCTTAAAAGACAGCTAGATTGGGTAGCATGTTTGTGTAATATTTGATGACTTTGAATGTGTACCACAAAGATGATTCTCAGAAGCAACAAAGTAGCAAAAGCTGCAATTTAAATGACCAGAAACAAGTAATTTACTTCAGCTATTTTAAAATGGGTAACATGGTGTTACACACATCATTGCACAGCTAAGGAAATGCAGTGCTTAACCCAGAGTTTTTTCTTTCTTGTCAAAATTAGAATCTCTGGAGGAGTAACATGATGGGGAAAGACAGGCCATCGGTGACAGCGTTACAAGGTTTCCTCATTTCAGGGATGCGCAACTAGTCTTTATTCTGCAGTATGGAATCTGACTTCATGTCCATCTTCTCTCAGTGCACAGCTACCCTACTGAGATGCGTTTAACACATCCATAGGTAAACACTTCACCAAGGTTAAGGCTGAGCTCCACGGCAGTCCTACTCCTGGCAATATTAAAATATTTTTTCAACGATTATACTACAAGTGGAGGCTTGTGGTCAATCCTAATGCAAAGCCAGCAACTGTCGCATTATTTCCGAGACTGCCCTGCTGAATCTGAGACTGACAGTATTACTGCTTCAATTATCCATTTCAATTAATGAAAACATAGGTGATAGTCTTAGAACAGCAAAGTAAGAACTGTCTGCTGAATACACAGTCACAAAATATAAGGCTTGACAAAAGAAGTAAAAAAGAGATTAGATTTACTCTATTTCATATTCCTAAAAGACAGAAAAAAGGTGGGGTACTGTCTTCACAATAATAATTGTAGTCTATAAAATATTAGACAAATCATTTAATTAGAATTTTTATTCTTTGATGTTCTTCTGCAAGAGGTAGAGAAGCACCATCTTACTGATACCTCTATCTTTTCTCAGTAAAAATAATGGTAACAGAGTGCTAGGCTTGAAGAGAATATGCGGTCTACTGTAACTGTATTAAAGGTAACAGAGGCAAGTAAAAATTAAATGACTTGGCCAAGGTCACACAAGAAGTCATGGAAGATTTTTTGAACCATAGGAGCCTTCTGTGCTTTATCTATGAGAGCCTGCCACTGATAACAAACTTGCTACCTTTTGACTCGAGCTTTTCAATGTAGAGCAAGGACATTCCTTTGGCCTAGTCAATGCCTCAGTGGCCATTTGTTACAGAGATGGGTGTGGGACCAGATGGGCATTCACCTTCCAGGAGGTTACACAGTGCTTACTATTTCCTATATTTCTGTGTCAAGATAGAAAGACTTCTGTATTTCATCCTGGGTGTATGGATACTATAGACACTAAATTTACATTGCTGTAATGAACAAATACTAACTATAGGAAAACTGTAACAGAATATAATTCTCCCATTTTGTATGCTATCAGTTACATTCCTCTATTAAGCCAGCACCATGATTCCTGAAATTCTGTTAAATGCTCATGACTTCTATCTTTCATCGTGAGTATAAATGAACAGAATTCTAACGTAACCCCAAAACTTCTAAGACATCTCAGGAAAATAAATTTAAGAGTGGTTGCATAATTTTTTTTTTTATTAGAAGAGAGTGGAATCTTACCTGAAACCTGTCAGCTACATTTACCTGTCTGATGATGTTAACATAGTTTCCTGTCTGGCCATTAACACTACTCAGCCTAAAGCCACTGAGAAAGGCCCAGAAGATGGAGGAATGGGAAGGAGAACACAGTGGGTGGGATGCAAAAGGAACCATTGGAGAGAAGGCTGATTCAGGTGAAAAAGCACAGAAGAGTGGGTAAGTTTAATAACCTGTGATGGAAAAAGGCTTGCTTATGTATCACTACTACAGATGGCAAATTTGCTTTGCAGGGGGCCTGCGATGGAGGCCTGCTGTACATACCAAGATACAACCATTTGTAAAAGCTCTTTGAAAGATCTTGCTTTCTTGTACCAGAAAAGCAGTGCTAATACCGAAAGTCCATCATTCATATGTCCACCAGCAAAAATAACAGTTTATGCTCAGGTCACAGTTTGAAGGTTAGCTCTACAACCTTAAGAGCTAAAGTACTTTGTAAGTAAATAAACAGAAGTTCAACATAACTCAAAAACCAATTCCCATTTCATTGCTGAATTTTATGTTTGGTGGTGCATGAGCACGTGTTCACACGCAGAGAACATCACCCACCAAATATATTTTATCAATGGATCCTTCCATGGTTCAGTTCCTTTTCTCACAACTAACATCTTTTTTTCCACCTCTGTTGACCCAGAGTTCATCAGCAGGTCAGTGCTAAGGAAAAAGGTAACAACCAGTATTGAAAGTGTAACCCTGTCTACTGCTTAGATTCTGGGAACTTTAACCTCTGTTTGGAAAGCGTGACTAATAAGATGGAACAAATATTCTCCCAAGAGATGTAAACCATGCACCAACTTCAAAATACAAAAATATTTGCATGGTTTTTCTCTTTTTCAAAGAGGAACTTTTTTTTTTCTTTTTATTTTTTAAGATGATTATACATGTAACATTATGTAGTAGTTAACCAAAGGCCACAGTGCCAAGGCACAATATGGAATTCTTCTGAACTCCGCTTCAGTTTAAAGGAACTGTTTCTTCTGTAACAGGGTTAAAAATACATTTCTTAGCAAAGCAGGATGAATATAGAGCAAAATATTACTGAAAAGAATCTTTAATTTACATCTTTTTCCAAATACATAATTACCCCCCCAAACTCTAATTCCACAAATGTTTAAATTAACTTTAAATATGCGATTTCTTTGAAACAAAGGTGAATTTAGTAACCTGAGCAAGTGATGTTGTTCTCTGTTAATAACCTAGTATTATGAATAATAACTGTTTATACATTGAAGCTTTCAGCACCATGATTTTAGTGATTTGAAACACTTAGAGTAGATTTGCACTCAAGCACTGCTAGTTGCCAAGTTTAAGACTGTGTAGCAATAATATCTGTGGTCTTATTTGCTTCTTACTTTCCTTTTCTTAATTTTAGCTTTGCTTCGTTCGATATTCGTATTACAAGCTTGCCATTTTTGCTACTGGAAGGTTGAGACTCACCCAAATCACTGGACACTGAACTGCCTGTGGTATTTTGTTTGTTTAGGGCACTAACAGTTTCTTTTAGAGTGGCTTTACAAACTGGTAGGCTTGACACAACAATGTTTACAGTTACCATATTGCAAACAGGCTTCAAACAAGATCAAAGCCTTATTCTGATAGTTGACGTGTAGACCACTGAGGATACTAATATTTGAGCAAACAAGAACTGTAGGCAGAAAGAATTACTGTCCCTATTTTACAGGTATTGAACCAAGGAAGATAAAACCAATAGTTTGTTGAAGGTTACCTGATCTTCTAGAACCTGTGAATGAGTCCTTGTTCTGTTCTGCTAAAGAGTATATTATTCCTTCCCGGTGGAATCAGAGGGGTAGCTGTTCCCTGCATCAGCTAGAGCTCACCCTTCCTACTGTAACTGTAACTGTGCTTTTCATATATGGCAGCACTCTATTCCAAACTCCAACTGCTGCTTTGAAATTATTTTGAGGCACGCAGCTGTGCATGTGATTGCTTGTTACCAGTACTCTCCATGGTCAGTTTAGTTTCTGTGGGTTGTGACTGCAGTACAACTGTAAAAGTCACAAGCCTCCAGACCAAGTTTAAAATCTGGATTTAAAAGCGTGCACTTTGACTCTGTGGTAGTTGGGAAATAGAAGACATATCATTTCACAAGCTAGAGAAAAATCCTGTGTGTTGTCCCAGATCACATTTCAAAACATTTTATTTATGCGTGGCTGTAACCACAGTGCTTTTGGGTGTTATAAAAATAAAAGTATTCATAGGAGACAAGTTCTTGGTGGTCAGCATAACAATCTGCAGGGAGTGCACCCAGACAGGCATGACTAACATACAACATTCCATTATAAAGAGAGAGAAAGCTTTGGCATATGAAAGAAGAGGCAAGCCCTATGGCAATAGATGCCTCCAACCAGAGTACCACAATCTTACCATAACTTCATTTACCTGCAGTTCTGTAAAGTGTGCATCTTTATAGGCATCTAGTTCCTCACTAAACAAAGAGGTATCATACTGTGTGGTACCAGTTCTCCACAAGACTGCAAGAAATCTTCAGATTTGCTATATTCAAAATATTACAACACACTAACAATAAATAGTAAACCAACAAGAGTTAAATATTGAAATGCATTACTACACCTGACATATTCTAATTGCTTGGTCCAGCACCGTCTTCGTATCAGTTGCATAATCTGGGCAAGGCAGCATGGCATGACTGAAGTGGGCTTGCAGCAGGAGGTGTGTTTTTGTGTGTGAACTGTCAAATGAATGGGGGTTGACTTCAATCGGAAGATATTGTGCCAGTTCACTGTTCATCTGATCTTCATTGTGTCTCACTGGCAAATCTGTGTACTCCTCAGCATTCTTAAAAAAGAAATAAAAAAAATTAGCCACTTTAATTAACTTCAGATAATCATTATTCCTTACTGAGACATTAAAATTATATGCATTTAATTTACTACAGTTTGACTTCAATGTTAAAATAGCAGTATTTTAGTGTTTAGAAAGCGTACTTATTTATTAAAATCACATGTGTGGGAAAACAATAGCTAGTAAAATATTCATAAATATTCACACAATTATAGGTTTTATTTTTTTTTTCACATAGCTGATGAGCAAAGAAGAAAATAAAAGCTGTGAAATATAGTCAATGGATGGACTCAGTATTTGAGATGCCTGTCTACAGATAAACTACCCTGGTTGGCTCACAAAGCCATTGTAAGGTTAGCTATAAAGACGTCAATAATCCACATTCTTCAGTTTTCAGGGTTTCTACTTTTCTGTCTGTATTCAAAACACAGTGGGCTTGAAATAGCTCTGGTAAGGTTCTTTTAAAATGTATTTTCAATATTTTGAGCAGTCACTGTCTAAGCAACAGATGATCAACGATCAAAGCAAAGAGCAAAATTGTAAGTAGGTGCTGAAAACTATCCTCTGTGCTCCAAAGTGGGACTACTACCATTCATGTCAAAATAAAAGCTGTCTAAGAACTTTCTCACTATTGCAAAAAGGAGCTGTACACCAACAGATAATTTAAATGTAGTTATGAGTAGCAACATCCTTGAGGCTGTGAGGAACAGTTCTAGTAGTCAGAGCAGAGATGTTCTTTCTCCTGCTAGGGAAATCCACTGACTCTGAAAGAAAGAAAATTCAACAGTAGCATCCTAAGAACTATAATTTAGGCTGAAGAGTCAGTTCTGTGACTTAATTGGTAATTTTTTCCTCCACAAAACTCTCTTGTGCATGTATGTCTACATGTTGTTTGGAATGAGAATGATCTTTCTAAACTAAAAAACTTGCAAGTAAAGTAAGAGTTTTACAATATGTTATATCTTTTCCATCTGTAATTTAAGAGAGTGTATTTCTTTTGTCATAAAGTAAAAAGTCATTTAGGTAGCCCAAAGGGCAATGTCTTTCGAACTATGGGATTAGCAGAGACCATTAAATTAAAGTGTTCAGGGTGTTACATTCCTCTTAAAGTATAAATTCGATATTACACATTTTAGTCTTCAATCTCCAGTCAGACTTCCTGCAAATCCATATTAATGAAATATTCACAACAGGAACCAATGTAGAGTGAGGTAATGAAAATGGCAATTTTAGAACACCTAATAGAACTACCTAATTGACTTGCAAAGTACCGTATCCACTCATTAATAGCCTAACACATAGAACCTTTTTTGACAGTTCCTAAAAACCAGTTATCTAGCTGTTTTTCACCCCTTTGAAAACTGACAGCACAAGATTTTCTATTTTCTTTAATGGCACAGTGAAACTACACCTAAACCGTGATATAAATGTAAAAGGAAAAGTAAGTATTAGACAACTTAAGATTTGGAAAGAAAATCAGAATGTAATTAATTTATTTTATATCTCGACTGCAGATTAGAAGTGAAGATTGACTAAAGACAACTGCTGCTTAATCCTGGATGTCTCTGCTAGATCTCTTGTGAAAACTGTGGTCATTTATTCTCTGAACCTAAGGTCACAATCTTTTTAAGCCCTATAGAAGGCTGCATGTTTGCTTCACTCTTTTTATTTAACTGGCTTCTTCACAGATATTTTAAAGAATATTTACCAAGGAGATTTTTTACTTAGTTTTGCTTTGCAGTTTAAAGTGGCAGAAAGAAGAAGGATCAGCCAAGTCACTCCAGACCAACTGGTACTCCTGAAAATGCATTTTCCCTAATTCTTCCCCAGCACATGTTTTATTTACCTCCAAAACACTCCTCTTATTTTAAACAACTTGCCTACTTAATTTCCTGTTTGTGATCATTGACTGTAAGTAAGTGAGGTTCATTTTCTTATCTGCATCATGTAGGTAATTAAAGGAAATTGAGAATGGGTAGTGAAGCTTTTATACAACTGAGAATGAAGCTGAATGGAGGGCACTGAGGTCAGCAGAGTCCATTATATTTTTATGTGAGAGGCCAGTATGTCTGCCCTGTCCTTGTTTGCTTAGTGTAGGCTGGACTGACTACTAACTGCAAATCTGTTTCTCTGATTTGCCCAGCTGTCCTTGAATAAAGACATCTTCCATTGCAAAATGTTAAATGACAGTGATTGACAACGCTGTGATGAACTCTGCTTGTAACCCCCTGCTACTGTTTTCAGGTTGCACAAGAAAAGACAGAATAAAGAAACATCCTTTGTAATCACCTCAAATGGGCCCTGCTGTTCGCTCAATATTTTTTCATTTTAGTATTCTTCTTCATTGTGAATCTCAATCTGTTCTGTAAAGCCTACAGCTTCAACTATTCCACACAATATGTAATATACTTTATTTTAGTACACTGTCTGAATACTCTTTTTACTTCCGTGGGTGAGGAAACAGATCAAATTACATATCAATCATTAATCTTCATTCTGAAGTCCAGAAACTTAATACAAACTTTAGAGTTAAACCACAAAGCAAGACTCTGCATTTTTCACTTTCCCTTTTTCTTCTGTTGAATCAGGACTATTGCAGGCCATGTACCAATAATATGTTTACAAGCACCTATACCATTAAGTGTAACTTGGAGTATACCAGGAGATAACTAGGAATTTTAGCTATGGGTTCTGAATTATGAATTTGGTAGTCATGTCACATCCCCCTGCTCTGTAGGTCTGTGATGGACTTTCCCAGTAATGTCTCCTTTTGGGCATTAGAGACTGCTGCATCATTTTGAGAGTGTAAGAAACCTACAATTCAACCTGTATGTGGTGCAGGGTCATACAGGAAACAGTAACTTGCTTTGCCAGTGAGAAATGACACTCCTAGACCTGCATCAACTTGATAGCCGCGATTTATGAGGCCAAAGGGCTATTCTGGTAATTGAATTCTGTTTCCTGCATAACACTAGCCACAGAATCATCTTGGAGTCCTGTCTGCAACATTCCAGATATGCAGTTTATCACCACCCTTTATTTGAATTGTCAGAATTGTTCTAAAAGTAAACAACTTACCCCATTTTAAAATATATCCTCTGCAGTTTTCTGGTACTATGAGGCATTTAAGGAGTCAGACTGAACTAAAATTTAAATAAGGTATCCAACATGGCGAGTACTATAATCCACAGTGTCCACAGGGTTAAAAAAAGATAATCAGATTTTCTTTCTACACACAAAATGTGTAAGTTTGGCTGAAATTACTGATTTATAGTAAGAGCTGAACTGTAAACTTATACCACATGCAAACCTTCTATAATATTATAAATCTCAAATAACTGCATCTTGCCATCTGTCTACAAGAGAGAAGAGGATACGTGTGGAACACAGACGGACATGGGATCAAGGTGAGTAACTAAAGTAAACTTGAATATTTTAAGTTCAGTTCAGTCATGGGAACAGTAAAACTTACAAAGTTAATGAGTTCTAGACTTTAAAGAGCAGTTGATTAATTTGTAACAATAAGGGTCTAAAACAAACCAAAAATAGTTTCTCACATTCCAGAGCTGAGGCAGTAGTCTTTTCTTTAGCAATGCTGTTATTGAACTTAGAATTGACTGACTGCTTGTACGTTCCATTTCTTTCTATAGGTACAGTGAATCCAAACACATGTATTTTCAACTTTAATAAACTTGCAAGGTGTTTTGCTTTCTTTCAAGTTTCTGATGTATTTATATTCAGAAAACAAATAAATGGGGGAAAACGTGCTGCTCTCAAAATTGTATTTGTGTTAGCGATTCCATTATAAACTCCTATTTTAAAGAATTTATTGGTAGGCTATAAATGTATATGCTTTGGTCTCAGTTTTATGGGACATAATTCAAAGTTCCAAAGTTTAAAATGTTGAGGTGTTTTTTTTTTTCTTTTTTTACTCTTAAATATAAAAGCTCCGGGACAACATCCCAGTTAAAGACAGTTTTAAACATGTACTACTAGTTCCAAGGTTTAAGAACAAACATGATGCATGTTTTCAAGATTCATATTATGGACAAAAAGGAAAAATACCCCATGTAATTTCTACCAGCTTACTGAAGCTACTATATAACACAGGGATATTTAGATTGGAAGCCCTCTTGTAGACAGCAGACACCTGCATGAAGAGTTTCCTCTTTCACACATGTGAAAATATATGTTTGATACTTTGCAGAAGTGACATTCCAGATTTTAAGGGCTACCTGGCAGGCTCTGCTAAGCAACAGAACAGACTGAAGTTTTATAGAGATCTTGAAGAGTGGCTAATATGATGCAAAAAAAGAAAACAAAAATTGTCAGGCAAGATTAGAATATATTTACTACATGATACTGTAATTAATCATGGAGACCATTCTAAATATGCTCATTGACATCATATAGCATATACCACCTCTTCCTGTCATAAAATCATAGAATGGTTTGGATTGGAAGGGACCTTCAAAGGTCATCTAGTCCAACCACCTGCAATAAGCAGGGACATCTTCAACTGCCCAAGATCAAACTGCCCAGAACCACATCCAGCCTGGCCTTGAATGCCTTCAGGGATAGTGCATCCACTATCTCTCTGGGCAACCTGTGCCAGTGTTTTACCACCCTCATTGCGAAGAATTTCTTCCTCACATCCAGCCTGAATCTCTCCTCTTTTAGTTTAAAACCATTACCCCTCGTCATCTCACAACAGGCCCTGCTAACAAGTCTCTCCCCATCTTTCTTATAGGCCCCTTTTAAGAACTGAAAGGCCGCAATAAGGTCTCCCTTAAGTCTTCTCTTCTCCAGGCTGAGCAACCCCAATTCTCTCAGCCTTTCCTCATAGGGGAGGTGCTCTGACCATTTTTGTGGCCCTCCTGTGGACCAACAGGTCCATCTCTTTCCTACTGAGAACTCCAGAGCTGGACATAGTACTCTAGGTGGCGAATCACCAGAGCAGAGTAGAGGGGCAGGATCACCTCTCTTGACTTCCTGGCCATGCTCCTTTGGATGCAGCCCAGCATATGACTGGCCTTCTGGGCTGCAAGCACACACTGCTGGCACATGTCCAATTTTCATCCACCAGTACCCCCAAGTCCTTCTCCTCAGGGGTACTCTCAATCCCTTCATCCCCCAGCCTGTATCGATACTGGGGGTTGCCCTGTCAACTGCGAATGTATGTGGCAATGCAATTAAATGGCATCCAGCATATCAGAGCCAATCCTGCAGTGCAGTTTCTTTCCCACAGGGGCTTTGCCATTGCTTCCTTCCAGGATCAGTAGCTGGAAGGGCAGAAAGGCAAAAAGCAAAGCCCTGTGCCAGTTCCTGTGCTGCAGGACACAGAGGAGACAGAGCTGCAGCTCCTGGGCAGCAGCTGTCTCTGAATACAGGAAAAGGGGTCCTTCTGGCACCAGTGCTTCCCAACGGGGACTCTGCCTTCTCTAACTCTCTACTCCAGCTTGGGTAACAGGAAAATGATTTTGTCGCTTCTTTAGTACTCTGTCAGAGTACTCTCCACTCTACTTCTGGAAAAATGACACAGGGAAAATGCGTAGGATGGAGAGCAAAATCCAAGGAATAAGGGCTGCTCAGTATCTTTTTGAAACCAATACTAACTTTTTTTAAATTACGTAATCAGTAGTTAATGCATTTTTAGAGATAAAAGATACGTGTCCAACAAACAAACAAGAATAGAATTAAATTGTAAAGTTGACTCAATTAACTACGTAGGAGCAAAACAGTGAGGCTGGGCTACCCTGGGCTCTGACTCTAGATTTAAGATTTACCAGAGTGAGCACTGGAAATTTCCAGTTGAGCATGAGATGTTCAAGAGAGAAAGTTATAAAGCTCATCAACATGCAATTATGTATATTTATATATTAAAAAAAATTATAACCATCTTTCACGATTTAAAATGGCCACATTTCAGCAATGAGACCTACAAACATAGTTTATAAGAACATACAATTTGAAAGTTCTTATAAATCCTTATCAAGGTGTTATGTTAGTGGTCAGAGAAAGTATATATATTCTCAGACTTTAAACACTTTAAAGAGACAAGTGTTTGAGTTTTGCTTTTAAATAGCTGCATATGATAAACACCACAAATTTTACAATTACAGACATCATAAAAAGTACATCCCAGGGCAATGAAACAGTTGAGTGAACACTTAAAAACACCCTGAAGGGTTTAGATTTCACAAGTTCACCTCTTACTTAAAACATCCGAACTACAAACTACTGATGACATTCTTGATGACCAGAGGTCAGGAGTCTGAAAGACCTTTGCCACTGCACACAGAGCAATAGGAGGTCAGCAATATTAGCTACCAGTAGCAGAGAGTGAGCTGGCAGATCTGGGAACTTCTAAAGCACAAAGTTAAATTACAGACCTCTGCTTCAGCATGGAGTTGCTAGAAGAAAAAGCAAGCATGCTAGCACATCTGAGAGGGAGGATTATATAAAATAACAATAATGTGACATGGGAAAAAAGTTCTTAAGACTTCTATACTAACTTGGAAGTTCATTTCCCTTTTTCTTTTCCCTAAAGCTTCCTAAGCATATCAGAGAAGCTAGGTTTCAGTGTACAGGAAGATACAGTAATAGCTAATACAATCACTGTAATTAGTTTACCAAATGGTAAAAAAAATATACTTAGAGAACCATTCTGTTTCAGAATAATTTCCTCTTTAAACTGCATACTTTACTGAAACATATAAAAACAAGGAATGAATTAATGATTTTAAGTCTTAACTCTCTCAATCTGTATTTCATAGAGTTCATGATCACAATCAATTCAGTGCTACTTATTTTGCCACTACCAATAAGAATCATTCTTACAATACATGTGTTTTACCATCAAATGTGTAGGTACTTTCACAAAATTAAGCCTGTTCAACCTTCACAGGGGTGGCTTTAGTTCAGTCAGGTTTTTAAGTTAAAATACTGATTATAAGTAAGCCTGCAACACTTGCACAGTTTAAGGAAAAATAAATGCAAAAGAGACTAAAGTAGGACAAAAATAAGAGCAAACATCTGAAACTGGTATAGCATACACATTATTCACATAGAATAAGTTACTTTGATCATAGCAAATAAATATAAATGGAATGGTATAAATTCCATTTATAAAGTGAATTATAGTGATGTGATTATTACATTTATCACTGGAAATGGTGTATTTGAGATTCTGCCTCTCCAAGATGCCTGACTTTTCCTATTACTTTTCATGAGAATGCTTTGAACCTGCACATTCTGAATGCATTATCATCATCCCATTTTTTTTTTTATCTAAAGACCTAGATGGGGCAGTCAAATGTCCCTGTAATCTCGAGTCAAGGCAAGATTTATAAAACCAACTGGTTTTGGCTGTACTGAAACAAATTGTATTGCACTAATACAGAAAAGCTTTTCAGTGCAAAAGTCAGTAATGTGTTAACACAAAACTGGGGAAATCTCTCTTGAGTATACATTCAAAAGTTTGATTGTCATGAGAATTCTACTTCAGTTCCATTTGGACGTTTGTCCACATTCTGAAGCTGAGCTTGGCTGAATTAGCTGGCTCAACTACTGATTGAGATGATGATAGCAATAAAAAGTGTAATAGCAAATCCTGGCACAGAGCTTTCCCTGGGAAAGCGATCAGTCATTTTCTGTCTTTGGCTTTGATCCTCCATTGGGATCTTCCAGTGCAGAGCCCAGACCCAGTGAAGAAGTTAACAGATCTCTGCATTAAGTTAATGCTACTCTGCATGGAGACAGAAGTGCATGCTACTAATTCTTTATGTGAAATGGGTCCATACATACTGTATATGTTAATGGCAAGCTGTAAAAGCTCTGTGTGTTGAAAACTGGATTTCAGATCTGCTGACCTGTGGCAGCTCCCCTAGTGGGGAGCCACAAATGCACACTGCTGCATTTTTGTACTGGACTAAATTCTGGATCTAGACTACTATGTGACCAGAGACAAAAGGGAATAAAAAGTTCACAGGCATGAATACCTGTCATCATGTGGTGAAATGACTAGCAGCCTCTGTTCAAGAGAGGCTCAAGCCCAGAATAATAGGAGAATAATATGAACTGGCAGAAATATACGGGAAACTTGGAAGGTGCCTACATGCACAATGTCTTTTCAGCAAGCCAGTGCTACTGGTCTCGCTCTGAGCCCTTTTAAATGCAAATAGTTTAATTTAATAATAATAAAAAAATACAACTGTAAGAGGAAGTGACAGCTGTTGCAAGTAAATTTCAATAAGGGTAGTTCCCTGCTGATAAAAACTGGCACATCTCCAATCATTTCAGTGTAACTATGTGGATTAACATTGCTTGAAAATCTGACCCAGTGTTTTGAGAGGTACAAGGTAATGCAGGGATGGAAGACACTATTAATTACAAAGGTGTGGAAGAACGGGAATCACTGAGGAAACAAAAAAATCAGTAAAAGGAAAAATATCTGAAGTCTAATGAACAAATAGACAATCTGCCAGTATTTTGGTGTCCTTGATCTGAGGAAGTTCTAACAACGTTTCTGTCATGAATGACCAGAGTTCTGATATAGTAAGTAACATGGCACAAAAGTGCCCTTGTGCCACACCTAACCTTAATAGAACATCCCATTACCTGGATGGGATGTACCATGCATAGCTAGGGCAGATCTAACCCTTTTTGGATGGCAAGTGGTAATTTTTTTAGGGATGTTCACTGCACATATATTTGTGAGAACATTGTAAACTCAAGTGTTCTTACGCAGGCTTATACTGTGTCTTTTATTTATAGGTAGAAAGGCATTCATCTAAAGTACACTGTAAGAGCTGTATTAAAAAAAATAAAATGGAAAGATAACTAACAATTAAGGGAGTTGCAGATATTTTGCCTCTGGTGTAAAGTTCTAAGAACTTCTTTAAAAAGACAAAGAAAACAGAGATTTTCAGTACCAGATGTCTAGGAAGATCCCATTTGGATTTGAGCTACTTAAATTTGCAATCATGTATTTATACATCTAACAGAGCTTCTGTTTCCCCTAGAATCTGAAAATTAACTAGCTTTGTAGCATCTTTCTTGATCTGCCACCCGTGCCCTGAGGATTAGAGACTCCACCTGAGCTTGTTTTACAAGCATAACAGAAAAAATTAATCTCTGCTGGCAGCGATCCCACTGGGATACTGATGAATAATGATATCCCTCTCTTGCTGCCCTCTCAGTCCACTAGAAAAGCCACTCTAGCCCAGCAACGTGGAAACCGCTGAAACCATTCCAGCTGTGGATTAGCAGGCAGTCAAGCATCCATCTGTTCTGTGTGAATCAAGAGAAAGCAAACACACATTCTTATAGCTAAGGAAGCATTAAAAATTAGCATCTTATATGACTGCATATAGTAAATTTTAAGACAATCATATACAAAGAGAAAAAATAATCTATTACTTACACCTCATTATGTTTACATTTGCTTGCTGCCTTAAGCAAATGATAAAACAGTCGGATTTTATTTCATCAACCTACAGAATATTGTGCATTCAATGTTTTAGTATGTTTAAGAAAATTTCTTTATATTGTATGCATCAGTTGTACCTAAAAATATTTTGTGAATAGACATGCATTCACACACTAAATAAATATAAGCCAACACAGTAGCATGCCTTCACCGTGACAGAAGTAGCATTTAAGAGACCTGTTGTGGGAGGGACTTTAGCCACTTTCTCACCCTTTAAGGTGAGAAGAATAGCCTTGAGATATTTTCTCTTTCTGAAAAATAGTAGTTTGAATAATCTCTGCTGTCTTGCTAGTCTTTTCCACTGGAAGGCAGAAAAAGAAGGCAGTGGGAAGTTGGCATGTGGGCAATCTAGTCAAACTGGCGATGTCCGATTTGACTCTTCCATGGGAAACATGACAAGGATCTCATGTAAATTAAGGAAAGCTGTATTTAAGCATCATCCCAGATAAAAATACTTACAAAAGTGCATAATCTGACAGTTTTCATGTAAAAGAATTTCAATACTTTGCCGTATGCCTGGCCCACATTCATTAAGCTGCAGAGGTGAAGAAAATCTGTTCTGTAAAAGGAAGTTTAATATGCTGTACCAAATTTACAAAATATATAGTAACCTTTTCGAATGCTAAGAAAAGTTTTGGCCTTTTGGTAACAAAAATTCCTCTGCAATTTCTTCTAGCGTTACAGGTAGCATGAGCTACCTAAATAATTGTGAAATAAAGCACTTTGTAAGTACTGGGCAACAAACAGAAGAGGTCGATTTCTTAAAAATTCATCTGTGATAATACATAACATCAACCCTTAAAATAAAATTTAACCTTCTGAAGCCAGCCAGGTTCCATCAGGGAAAAAAAAAAAACAAAAAGAAAAGAATAAGACAAAGAAAGAATCTAAATGTAAATAGGAAAATACAAGTGTCAGATACTTCATTAAGGACTGATCAGTAATCCTCTTATGTCCTTTTTAAAAAAAATACTATGCTAAAGGAACAATATATGCTGGATATCAATCTTGCATGATGTAATTATTTCAGATAAACCAATCTTTACCATGAAATTTCTGTTCCAATCAGAAAACAACCTACAAAATGCCGTCCTCTGACTTAACAGTTTTACAAGTCTGAGAAGTATCTTTGCTGACATCTGTGTGCCTTTAAACAGCACTCGGTAAGGCTGAGTTGGTGTCACTAAGTGAACTGAATTCTGTGAAGACAAATTCATCAGCAATATAATTGTAATTGCTATAATTTATATTTAACAGCATAATTCTATCAAAAGCAAAGCAGTAACTGGAAACCAGTGAAGACAAAAGAACTGCAGGCTGCAGAGGCCCTAAATTTGCCTATCATGCTTTAATTACAAATCAGGAGGCACAAAGTAGGTAGAACTTGTACCGCCTTGCTAAAGTCACACTGAGCTTTTAAGACTGCTTTCTGGAGTACTTGGGGCATGACAACCCACAGTCATTTATCAAAGCAGCATTGTATACTATAAAATGTTCAGCTTTACCTTAATAGATGCGGTTTAGAACAACACAAACGTTATTTCAACAAATATACCGTATATTTGAAAATGGGGCCATATGACATGTTCGCTGAAAAAAAGCCATTTCATTTCAATGTGAATAATTTGCAAAGTATTGGCTACATGTGCATAGTTTAAAATCTCACATGATGATGGCTACAGTTATAACTGCCAAGTAAGTGGGAAGTAAAAGACTTCTGTGCTAAAACAAACAAACAAACAAACAAAGGGTACGTGAATGAAGTGCTTGCAGTTTCAAGCAGTCAGCTAAACCAAGCTTGCTATCACTGAACTTTCTTCTAGTACATATACCCTGGACAAGCACTGATTCGGTACAGATGGCAGCCAATGTTCACATCTGTAAGTACAAGACCAGGACAGTAGTCCTATATACCCCAGCAGATACAAGGGTAATAGCTTCCTGGCTCATCAGAATAATATTCATTGGTATACATGACTGTTTTGCTGCTATAACTGTATCTGTAGCTCTTATTAAAGGAATTTCTTTCTGTATTCTTCTGACAGAAATGGTTGCTAAAACAGCTGTTTGAAATGGGGATATACTGAGGCTATTAGCTTCCAAGCTTCCACTACCACAGCTATACACACCTTCACTAGTTTTTCCCTTGGACCCTGCCCTGCAATCAAAACAAATTCATGAAAAAAAGAAAAGAAAGAAAGAAAAAATTAAAGACACAATATTATTCAAAAGATAACAGTTCTTGTCTTATGGCCTACGTTGTGGGAAATACATGTTAGAATCCCTCAACTTTAAAATAGGTTTTATTTTAACTTGCTTGAGTATTGAATCAGATTTTTAAACTGGCAAGTAAAGACAACTGAAATAATGAAGCTGGGTAGGAAGACTGGAAGGAAAATAAAGGAGATCTGTTAATCAGAGATTAGAAAGTCATGTGTATTGGAGATGGGAAGATTTTATATTTTCTGGTTTTGAATGTAATTCTTCCTTATTGATGTCACAAAAAAGAAAGTTATGCCATGTTCGGTTAGCTGTCAATGGTGGGCATTGTCATCTCTTTTTGCCAACTGATTGTGCTTTTCTAGATATGATGCTTTTAAACTAAAAATCAAACAATCATTTGGAAAAAGAAAAACAGAAAATAATTGTGTGATGACATTAGAAGAAAGCTACTATATTCAAGTACTACAGCAACATTCAAAACTGCCCCATCTACTGGGACTAAAGAAAAGTCAGTACAAATGTAATGTGTGAGGATTCATGCATGTAAATTCTATTTCTGCTAAGTACAAGATACTTTGAAGACACAGATGATGACATTCAGATGCTATTAAAATTCATTATAGCATTTTGGTTTATTTTCATGAAGCCAAACATAATTTTCAAATTTAAACTATTTTATAAGTCACACTATGATACTATCTAGATGTATCCAAGAGGGAACTGGATCAGAAATGTTTCAAAATATTAAAATCCAGAGAATATAGGCTGTATAAAAATTAAGTAAATGATCTTGGAAATGCCTGTCTTCAGGATGAAATTTATGCACTGAACAGTCCTAGGTATATATCTACTGTGGAGAAAAGATTTAATAGTAAGAGGTAACAGTTTTCTCCTATTATAAGGGGTCACTAAAATATGCATAATGGCTGAGGCCTGTTCATATTTGTAGAGTGGCCACAGCAGGCATGTTCATATTGTTAAGAATGCACAGTATATGTGAAATCAAATATGCAAGTGCTTTAAAGGCTAGCATGTAACATAATTGCTCTTAATTTGTGATAAAGTTTATGTGATAAATTATTTTTATTCTTGACACTGAAACAAACAAATATAGTCTTGCTGAACTTTCATGCTTTGAAGAAAATCATAGTCGCATCTTTTTTTTAAATTTAAGCTAGAAAATCACTGACTTAGGAAGAGTGATCTGTTTTTTTTCTGAAATGGCTATAGAACAGAAAATCAATGTTTCTGCCATACGTGCAGAGAAAATATTCCACAAAACAGCTCACATTAGCTTGTTCTTAGACTGTTTTTGTAACTTATAATTCCTCCTTCCCTGGCATCTAACTTGAGGCCAGTTGAAAAGATGGTTTATCATTCAGTCAAAAAATTCTGTGGCCTCTTCATGGGAGACTGAATCAGCAGCTTTAAGATAAAATTCTGCTACAGAAATAAAATTATTTTAGACTGAGAGTGTAAATATTCACAAAGACTTGCATATTTCCCTGATTATAATAGGATGTGCCAATGGTGATGAACAGAAAGTAAAGCTATAGAATAAGTCATCTAGAATCTCAGAGTACAAATGCCTAACAGGTAATGAAAAACAGATAAAGTATTAATAACTTTACTCTTTTGTTACCTATGTATCTGGGATGGAGAGTGCTTGTTTCATGAAAGTCCTTCTTCTATATTTCTCTGATTCCAGCAATGCCAGATTTTCTGCTGAGTTCCAAAATACTTAGTCTAATACAAGCCAGTGTAACAAAACCATGTCAATTATCAGATAGAAATAAGGAGGAGATATGTGGATACCAAACTTCTAAGCTCACATTTATATCACAGAAAGATGGATGTGATATATATGTCCCACTATAACACAAATACCATTCTGTTCCTAAGCTCCCCAGTAAGAAAGGAACCCATCTCTTGCAACCAGTTTACATGAAAGATAGCAGCAGGCAAAAGAAAACCAACCAGATCTCTCTTGTAGGTAGAATTCAAAAAACAGAAATAAGGGACAACATGCACATAAAACAAGGGATGAAAGATGGTAATGTTCTCCCCTGTCTGGTATGAACAAATATGACAAAGTATTTGCTCTGTAAATAAGCATATTAACCAGATAAGTGTAGTAACAAATCACCCAAAATCATAACACAGGGGATCTAGACATCACAGTCCTGATCAGTAATCAACAGACCTCCTTTCCTCAAAGTACAACAAACCTACATTTGATTTTTGAAAACAGTTGTTGTGACTGCTGCCTTAGTACAGAAAATGACAAAAATTACCCCAAAGTACCTCTCTGTTGTTTTGGTGTGGTGGTGTTTTGTTTTTTGTTTTTTGGTTGGTTTTTGGTGTTTTTTGTTTGTTTTAATCTCTGCACCTAACTTTCAGAATAAAAGGAAACAGTCTTTAGGTACCTCAGGGAAATCCAGCCTGTCAGTAGTAATTCATGAACACTTTCGCATCAAGAATACTTAATGCAAGAAGCACCGTAACTCAACAGTGAATAAGCTAATTTGGATTACTACTGTCTGAAGCACGGTTAGGAAAGTTTTAAAGAAAGCTATGGAAAAGCATCAAACATTGTCCCTCAGAAAAACCACAGGCCCACTAGCACAAGTCAGTTCCAAAAGTCACTGAATCTGAACTTCACCTGCTAACTGCAAACCCAAGACAGATTAAACATCTCGAGCACAGATTTACTGAGAGGAGAGGAGAAAGCGTGAGAGGATTGTACCCTACCTATTTATATCAATTATTACAGTACACTTCCAACATGACTATGAGGCTGTTCCCATGTGCCATGTTCCTGTTCATGTCATAGATACTTCAACCCCTAAACCATACTGAAAAAGAAAAAACATTTGATCTTGCAAAATGCTGGCAGATGATCAAATGAAAAGATAAAGTAAAAACAGAGAAGAGAACAGATACTGGAGGAGACTATGAATGGTTTTAACTTCTAAGTGAAAACAAATCTTGCCATCAACTGACTTTCTTGAGAAACCCATGAGCACCAGAAATATGATGACTCAAAACTACTTTTTCATGAGTTGCAGATTCCTTAATAACTCATTGGTGAATGATCATGAATTCTGAATGTTCCCATCAGCATGGCAAAATATCAATCTAAAACTCAAAATCCCTTAATCAAACTCAGATTTACACCCCTGAATACGATTATAAATTTCTGAATTCTTGAATGCAATCTTGTTTTTTTCCTGGTTTTGTTTTAAAGAAACTATTGCTCTTTTCAAGGTACACATTGACAATGAAGTAAAAAATTGAATATATCCCATTTCAAACCCACAGAATCAGTATTTTCTTTGTTACAATTGTACACTTCTGCCTTCCTTATATGTATCAGCCAACTTGCAGATGTCTAAAAGTTTGCAAGATTGTGAACAATGCCAACAAAAAAAAAGACCTACATGTCACATCTACAAAATCCTGCAACTCTGCTTGAGAAATGTTTTGGATGCTTATTCTTCAGTAACACAGTCCAAAATTCAAAACTTTAAACCAGAATGATTAGCAGAATAATTACAATTATAATCATGTTTTGCAGTGATAACAGGCCTTTTTGTTCTATAGCTACAGCTTTCAGTTCCAGCATCATTAAGAGATTCTTCAAATTACTTTTAAAATATCCTTTTCCCTAAGGATTTTCACTTATACCTAATTAGACTACTTGCCCCATGCCATGTAATTCCCTATTGCCAAAACTGTTAAATGCTTCAATAAGAAGGAGGAGGGCACCAGTGGAGCAAGGCAGATGTAATGTCATTGGTTAACAATAGAGGTGTGAAGCAACTGCTGTAATTATAAAACTCATTAATTCATAGTGTTTAGGAGAAAAAAAAAATCCTTGGCAATAACTCTGTTGAAATGGCAAGTCTTTTCAACACTACATCAGATAGAAAAAAAACCCCCACCCTTCAATTTACACCTTCAACAAGACAGAATAGTAATTCCACTAGAAATTATGAAAATCGACATCTGCATAAAAAGTAAGGAAAAACTGTCAGCTATAATGGCATCCAGTGTTCATAGATCCTTTTCGTCTTTCAAATTGATATATGGCACATTTTGACCCCTAATCAATTTTATTTTTAGTCTCATTCCTCTTAAGACTTTAAATGGACAATTTCCAAGACTATACATATTTCCAGGAAAAAAGAAAAATTAAAAGAAAAGAAAAGAAAAGAAGAGAAGAGAAAAGAAAAGAAAAAAGAAAAAAAAGAAAAAAATTAAAAAAGAAAAGAGATAGAAAAAAAGAATTAAAGCAAGACTAATGAATTTTAAATTTATCAATCTCTGCCCAACAGCAGGGTCCTATGTTTTGTCTACAACAGAAATATCTGCCATTTACCTTTGCGCTTCATGGACGCAAGCTGTTCAAATAGATGAACATAGAAACTAGGCCACACTAGCTTCTGCTTCCATCATTCATCTTCCATATGCTGCTCATTAGCTTAGGCAGCATCATGAAATGTTCCCCATCTCTGCAAATACTATTTTCAAACTTTCCCTGTCCAAATTTATGTGGGGGGAAAAAAAAAAAAAATCTGAAGTTTCTAGGTGGAGAAAATTTTCTCTAGGGAAAAGAGATTTTAAAGAGATGGCAGCTAAAGTAAAGCTGTCACCTTGAAAACTCAACATTATATTATTTAACTTCTGTTCACTAGTGGTTATTTCTTCTTAAAACTTCAATTATTTTACATACAGCATAGACTGGAATTGTGGTTGATTACCATTCTGAATTCAGCCAAATACATTGAATTTTATTTCATAAAATTTGCAATGTTTTCTAACAACAGGACAAGAGATATTGCAGGGTCAGTGATAGCAATTCCCCTGTTTAGGCTGTCTAACACTTGCCATTATAAAAGATTACCGTGGCCTTTATTTCTGAGCTGTAACACTCTGAATGTTTGCAGCAGGTGATTTAAATTTATCAGAAAGAAAGTCTCTGTACTAGAAAACTGGCTTTCCTAGTGTCATAAAATGCTGATCAGGTTTTGTTGAGATGCAAACTGTTGAATAGCATTGTTTCTATTTTACTTCTTGTATCTCTCCTCAGAGAAGTCTTGGCAGTATGTCAAAGCAATAGTGAGTATAAAAGTAACATACATAAATACTGTAAGGTAGGACTCTAGGTTTTGAAGTTCACACTTGGAAATCAGAGTATTTAAGAATTTGGGCCACTTGTCTAATGTATATATTATAACAGAGACTATCATCATGAATGGGCAGAAATAAGTTTTCCTGGATAATATTTGGGTACTTCTTGCTTTTAATATGTGTGTACATGCGAAGTAACACTATTTTGAAAAAGAAGATTTTGTAGATATAATTACTTAAGTACTTAAAATAAAAAATGTAGTAAAATCTAATTCTTCTATAATGGGAATATAATAGTATCACACTGCATTATACACTGTTTCTCTAGATTTGTACCCTAGAATCTGTTGCCATGTATTGTACTTCTCTATTAAACAGTCACTAGACTAACTGTATGGCATTATTGCAGGTTATGACCTCAGGGATCATGAGGCAGCTGGGAGAAGGAAAAGAAGGCATTTTAGGAAACAGGCCTTCCCCATATGCCTCCCCACTTTTTAAAGCTGCTGTATCGTCCAAATTCTCCCAGTGCAAAGTACAAAGCCTTGGTACAGATTTAGGATGTTGATATGTAGTTGTTATTCTGGCATTTTAGAATTATACCTAACTTACCCAGAGAAAAACAAATACAAGATTTGTATAGATCCTGAATATGATAAAGGGACATAAGAGAAACATGCATTTTCAAGTATGGTTTAGATGAAACTCTTGAAACAGCAAAAATGATTCAGTTGTATTACTCAAACCAACCAAACAAAAAGAAATTATAGATGGGGAAGAAAGGCTTTTCTTAATTTTGCGGTGTTTTTTCATACACTTGTGTCTTTTATGAGTCATGAGTTACATGTTTAAGTCAAGAAAGTATCAGCACTTACTGTCAGAATTAAGAGCAATTCTTCAATGTTGCTTTCAGGTTTCAACTGATCTTTGAACATTCCAATAGTTGGATGCTTCAAATAGTAATAGGAAGCAATGCGGCCATATGTCAGAGGTTCAATGCTGCAATTATCCTGTTGGAAGAGGAATCAAATACACATGGATCCTACATAATTCATTATAAATGGTTCCTACAAAACTGTAAAATATTTTAAGACTACTTTATAAGAGAGAACAGCAAAAAATGATTTAGCATCATAATTTAGCTGCAACCCCAATTAAGATCAGTTTCCAATGTAAGTCTTACAAATAGCTCAAATTAGAAGCATGTATCTTGCTGTTCTGAACTTCTTGAAGCATGTATCTTACTGATTTTTGTAAGGCACAGATTACTCTTACCTCCCCAATTTCAATACAGTAGGAGCATTCCAAATCAAAGAGGGATTTCTCAACAAGGCTTGAGAGGTACTTATTCACAGTGTCATGGCTCACATCATCCAAGTTATAGTAACTAGATAAATTGAAAACAGATGCATTATATGAATACTTTTTACACTCTGAAGATTTTTAACAATAATGCCTCGTAGGAAAACTCACAATGCTGCGGTAATACACACACATGCTTGGAAGAGCAAATATCCACATTAAACAATTAAACACAAAACTATTCCCTTATATAGTCTAATAAGAAATTCATGATTCCTAAATGGCTTGTGGGAGTAACCAACATGATGCAAGCATGTACATATGGAAAGATGGTAATTTGTCTGTCTATTAATAGAAAAGTTGATACAAACAGAACTGGACGTTAGTGGGAAAATTTTCCTGACTGCATACATGTATTTTCCTGATCATATATGCATGAAAGTGAAAAAGCAATGCTAACACACGTAACAGCATTTTAACTTCAAGAGAACGGAAGAAAACCAAGGATTGCAACTGTTCTTACATCCTGTAACTCTGAAAATAAAAACTAGGCACATAGTGACATCTGTTGAAAAAGTAATCTTATACGAATCCAAATGTTGGTGACATGTCGTTTTATTCTCAAAGTTAAAATTGCTAAAAAAAAAAAGGGAACAGGGTATTTGCCAATGTGATTACTTCACATGTTCCTTTTCAGGTAAAAACTGTTTAGGTAAACTATATATAGTAGCAATGGTTCTTAGCTATCTGTATAAAGGAAAAATGTTCATAAGTGTGCCAAAATGATCTATTATGCCAACTTATAAAACAGACCCAGTGACTGAAGTTTGTGTTCCTTAACTGTAGAACGTAAGCTGTATTATAAGATTCTTATTCACACAAACTACCACAATTTCAGGGAGAGGTTTTACCTAGAAAACTCCAGGCAAACATGTAGTTAGAACTTGTGCCCTAGATTTAACAAAGGTACCAATTCAGTAAGTAACAAGTTCAATGAGCAGTAGAGAGAAACTGAGCATGCTCAGAAAGTTTAAAAATTCTGAACTTAGACTGAGCAATTAAATCACGCAGTTTCAAAGTGGAATTCAAACAAACAAACAAACAAAGATCTATTGAAATGTTACAAAGCACAGTAAAAAAAGGCTGTCCCTGCTCATTTAATTCTGTAAAATACTGTTGCACAAATAGACTACTGGGATTGCTACAATGATGAAAGAAGCTCCTTTGTTCATACTGGCTGCTTTACTAGAATTTCCTAGTTATGATGTACTCAGCATCCCCACTGGAAACAATACCACATGCAGTAAAGTTCCTTCAGTGTTATTTTCTGCAGGTGAACAACAAGCTGCAAAACAGTGTGCTGAGATTCATTTTAGCTGATCTTACACAGTTACACCTACAGCTGGGTTAGTCTTTTTAGCTCCCTTTACTGCCAATGGAGAGATATGTGCACATGCAGAATGCTATTCATCTCAGTACTTTATGTATCTGCTTTAGGATGAGTTGAAATGTAATCACTACCAAAAAAACCCCAACGAACTTTAGATAATCAGTTCAGTTGTTGATGCTATATTTGGGCAGATGAATCCCATTCTCTGATTTAAGCTCTATTTCAATTACTGTAAAGCTGCTGTTAACAAATTTCAAAAGATGGAATTGTGGTTTTACATAGTACAAGCATCCTCTATGGTCTGTTTTATTATCAGAATCTGATTTGCATTATTATTTTCTCAAGTAGAGTTTTAAACATTTATCTTTTTGAATAGAAATAGCATAACTGAAAAAAGCTTGTATGCTAACTACCAGTGCAGTCATTTCCAGATTTTTTTTCCTTTTTATTAATCCCAAATTATGGGGTTAATTCTCTGATGCTTTGAACATTCACTTAGAATTGGGTGAGGTTGGAGTAACACACTATTACCATAAGAAAAGAAAAAAAAAAAATCTGTTCTGATAGGAGGAAATAGCTATATTAGACAACAACAAAGTGTATATATATGGCAGTGGAGTATTCAACTCTGTAATACTATAGTGTACCCGGGTTCATGCTGACATGATCTCAAATATTTAAAACACAGCTCATGTCCAAAACCAAACCTAAACAAAAGAAATATTTATATTGACTAAAAAGTTTTACATGGTAGACAGCCATACACTATCAGCCTTCTCTGAAGAAAACATTTGTAGCAGAAATACTCTAACATTGTTTTCAGTGCAACCTAATTTTAGTGAGCCCCCTTTAAATTCACTGAACTAATACAGTAATGATAAAAAATGGACAATATTTCCATCTGCACCTTTTATCTGCCTGACACCTTATCATGGAACACACTTAGATTCTGTTTATTACCACAAATTACTTTGTAAAATTTTGTTTACCTTCTGAAAATAATTGAGAAAATTAACTACCTAAGTTGTCTCAGGATGTGAAAAGATCTTCTATTTTACGCATTGAAACCAATAATGATTCATTAGTATTTTCCTCTAAATTGAATATAACAGTACTGAAATGATTATAATTAAGGCACTTTGTTGTCACAGTATTCAGACTTTCACCATATCATTTCAGCACTGTTATTTGCAGTACCACAACACCAATGATGAATATTGATAAAACAAAGGAAGAGAAATGGGCAATAAACTGAAATTCTTTTTTTAAGCTTGTAGTTTAAGAGACCAATTCCAACAGATTTTATCTTGTGCTCATCCTAATTTACACTATTTTACACTGAAGCCATAATCATAAAAGGCACTATAACGCCTTTTGAAAATTATGTGAATTTTAAATTTGCTGATTTTTGGTAATTTTTTGTCAGAGGAATAGATATCTAGCTGCCTAGTGAAAATAAAGCAATGTAAAGAAATATCTTAAATAGTTTGTAATCTTGAATGAAGTGGTACCAGTCTGTTTTAACTACTATCTATAATGGGGTAAATATAACTTTAAGCACACCCACAGGAGCTTCTTGGTCACTCAGCACATTTTCCCCTAATAGAAATGCAAAGCCATTCATCTAGAAAGACTATGTTAAAATTATTAGCACAAACAGAGTATCATGACATTAGACAGTATTTTGAAATGCATAAATACAAGTTGAATTTTGCATATTGCTATGCTCCAAGTATAAAAGCTGCATCGTGTGTGAGTTCCTCTATGAAGCTATATTACCTAACTATTTAATTACAGATAAGGGATAAAAACAATGCAGTTTCATGCTCACTGCATTGAATCATCTAGTCATTATTTTCCCTTTGCTATAAACAGACAGCCTACCTTTTTATCAGCACACCATTTCATTTATTTCACAGTGAAGCCCAGTTTCACAATAATTGACTTGTCAGAAGCTCTAATTTATGAGGCTGGGCTCTGTAAGCCTTCTCCTATATTGGACTCAACCTGCACACAAGCAGGGTTGAATATTTACAATGCTGTTAACAGGTGCTGAATTGTTTAATGATTCTAATAGCCAGAAGCGTACTGAGAAAGCCAGCGGGATCACAATTACAAGCTGTTTGAACACAACAATTACTTGTCCCCTGAGAGGTGTGAAAGTCAAAGGCAGTTTTATCCTAACAGCATCTAGCACATGGGCTAGACAGGCTAACTTCTATTAGTAGTCCACTGGGAAAAAGCAATAACAAACCCCTAGGATTCATAAAAATTTACAAAGTATGCAAAATTTAAACAATCAAAAACTGAAGGAACTTTTTATTGCCTTTTAAATAATATATTTAAAATCCTAACCCTTGTAGAGCTTAGCAAGAACAACAAACCATGAAACATGAACTTATTTCTCTAATCTAAGGAAGTGTGGAATTTCATCAGCTGAGAAAGACAGAGAGACGTGCAGGAACATAAAATGTAGATGAAGTTACACAAAACATTTAGGATTTAATGTGAATGGTGGCAATCATTTCCTGTTTAGCTTATGTAAACCTGACCTGAGCTCTCTGGGAAATTTTTCATCAGCCTTGAAATGGTCCTGCTATAACTGTCAATGCTGTGAAGTCATTTGTTACAGCACCATGGTTTTTATGTTCAGATTATACGGTAGTAATAGTGACACACATAATGAAAATCGGTGACAGAGTCAGCCAAAAATATTGAAAGAAAAAGCTTGCTAGCTTGAAGGCCTTTTGTAACAAATGCACAAAAAGACAAATCTACAGCATTCACTCAATAGGAACAAAGTGCATTTTCTGAGATTTTACAGTTCTGAAAGCAGAATTTTGTTATGAATAATTAAGGGGGGAGCACAGATAGTAATTTTTATGTATCACTTTACTGCAGTCATCAATTGTGTTTGCTTTCATCAGCTTGTGGCCTCCAGCAGCTGCCATCTTCAAATGGCTCCATGGAAATGGCACTGAGTGTACGGCACAATTGATGGACCTTCATAGCCAGAGAGCTATGAACCAAGGTAGCAACTCACTTCAGTTGTTAAGGCATCACTGACTGACTCTGGAATCCGTAACTGGCTTGCAAAAATACATTACAGCATGCATAAATGCTGTAGATGGTAATCTCTATCTGTACCTGTATTTTCTTGCATTCATGTATTTGCTTATGCTAGGTACGAGAAATAAATATGTTGCTCTCTTTAGTTAGTTTTTCGAAGACGATTATATGAAGTTGGTTCTTGAATGGGGATATGAGCAGTCTTCAGCTTTGCATTCTCATCCAACACTGCAGCAGACTAGGGGAACGGGAGGTGCCTCAAATACTTGGCAGCCTGGGGCTTTCCAGTCTGAGACTCCAAAAAACTTTATTTGTGTGAATAGTTTGGTGAAATCAAAACATGAACCACATTCTTGTACTTCTCACATCACTGTGACCCTAATAATTTAAGAGAACAAGCTCTTGTTATGAAACTCATAATATTGCCTATAGCTGTTATTTATGAAGCATATATACATGCACACGGATCTAAATGCGACTGTAAAAGAAAGAATCCACCCTGAGAAATATCTGTTTACCAACTCAAAATATGGATATTGGTAATTACTGCAGTGTAATATATCTGCACCTTCTTAGCTTCTGTTCTTAGCAGCTGCTGCCAATTTTTTCCATTTTATCTCTTAATCTTAATTAATTTAACTTTCTTCAGTCGTCCCCTCTTCTAATAGAATTCCAAACTTGCCCTAAAATTCTGAGTAACTGTGATAGCATCACTGAAATACATATTAATCTATCCTGACTGGCTGATATTAGCTGTCACCTCAATAGCGGAAACTATATTGGAACAGTATATAATCACAATTCTTATTCAGATACTTTCTTCATATGTTATTAGACATGCTCAGCTTAATCATACTGAGAAAAGGAAATTTAAAGTAAAACATAAGTGTATGATGGTAAGAGCATCGGTTTGAGATAATTTAATTTACTCTCCATTATTCTTTCACTCCAGAAAGCTTTGTAAGACTATTAAGTAAAAAAGAAACCCTTAAAAATAATTCCTGGAATGAATTAATAAAATAATTTTTTCAGGTCTTCACAAGGAATTAACACAGAAAACCTATTCTATAAGCGTGTACATTCACAGACTCTCATATATATTTATAAATTCATAAAAAACCAAACACATTTTAACAGTGATGTGAATATCAGAATATCTAAAAATTAACTTTCCAAATGAAAGCTGATTCTGCTTAACTTTACATATGTTGTAAATTTCTATTTCTCTTTTACTGCACATGTATCTGGAAAGTATCATAACCTGATTTACAGAAAATGCTTCCCATAGCCATTTCTCTTCTGTAGAAAGCTGGAGATTATAATCTTTTATAAGGGTAAAAGAACGTAATAGTCAAGGAATTTCAGCCAAGGAAAGGAGATAGACAAGCCTCTCAAAATAGCCCATTTCAAAGAACAGGGCACTTCACTGATGTGTTTTGTATGATCTTGACTAAGTAAAGAACATATTGACATAAGTTGTATGTGGAAAGGAGAACATGTTGTAGTACTTGACTGAAGTAGCTCAGAAACTTTGACTTAACGTGCAAATTCAAAAACCTCTACATTTAGGTATAATTGCTTTGGGGGAGGGAAAAAACAGGGAATAAACTCTGGATATTGAGACTGATACATTTTGATTAACAGTTTTATTTGGGCTGCCTCTTTCATTTGCACATCATCTCTTGAACAGCATGCACATGTCTAGTCAGTGTGCCTTTGAGCAAAACTAGCTCTCAGCTGCTCCACTCCCCCAAATCAACAGCTCAATTACTCCTTTTTAAGTAGACAGTAAAACCCCATTTCAAAGATTTCAAGGTACATCAAATTAGAAAATTAAAATGGTCTGATGAAAGGAAGTATTGCAATATGCAAAAAAGCCATTATTACAAGCCTAACAAATTATCTCAAGTGTGCCAGAAAAAATTTCGTAATGACCATGTTTAGAAGAGACCTGGATACTTAGAGCAAAAGGATACATTGATCTCTATCTCACAACAAAGGTAGATTAGCATTACTTAAATAGTACAAATTGTAGGCATTCAGTAAGGCATTTTATGAATAGAATGATCCTACATTTGTTTATGTAGCTTTAATATACAAGTAGCTAAAACTGGCAATAAAAGAGAATATAAATCTTCTGTATATTATCTAAGCCCATTATTTTGGGGATTTACAGCATCACATGCAATGACTTTTATGCCAATGAATCCCAAGGCAATTTACCAATCATGCATACAGGAATTACTTATTCACCACTAAGGTACAATCACCTGCTGGCTGGAAAGTAGTTCTTGTTTCAAAGTGGAGAGAAAGTCAACAAAATTGCTTCGGGGCAGGACATGATAGAGAACACGGTATAAAGTGACACTGAGTGGGTACTGTGTAACAACTCATACCAAAATTCAACCATTGTGCTTCTACTCCTTTGAAACAAAATAAACTTTAAATACTTTGGATTATTAAGGGCCACAAATAGTTCTTGTTTGGTACTACCAATCATTTCATATACTCATCTATGGCACAGTAAACTCCATTACCATACTGCAATTTATTCAGAGTTATCCAACTGTCACTGACTTCTGCTCATGAAACTCTAGTTTTCCTTTGATGGATCTCATTCAAGCACTGACAATGCTGGAACTGCTTGTTTTTAAGGAGATTTGAAAATACTACATGTAGTAGTAGGTCCATGAACTCTACTAGTTTAGTAACTTTGATTGAAACTTAATAGAACTTATTACCATGTCAAAGAATAGAAAGTGTGCACATCCATTGCATTTGCCCTTGAAATCTAGAAGTGACCTCTTCGACACTCTGTATTATCCTTCATTACCTCATATCCTCCCTGCATGACTAAGTACAGAAGGAATGCTGAGTACTTCTGTGTGGATGAGTGGGGTTAAACCAGCATAACTTGTGAACTATTCCAACCTGCATGTGTGATGTTCCAATGAAAGACTAATTTCATTAGAAACTTCAGTATGCATTCCTATCCTGCCATTATGGACACCACTGGTCAAGATCTGTTCATCTTGTTTCTTGCTACAAAGGTTCTGCACCTCATGATGAAATAGAGAGGGTGTTTATCTTCCCTCCCCTCTCCCCCCACTTTCCTCCCACAATGCTCTCAGAATAGCAGAACTTTAACCTAAAAGTTGATATTGTGATAACTTCAGAATTAGCTTTCCATGACACTGCACATTAAAGAAACTGCTGAGAAAAAAGGACGATCAGTCAACATGCCAACCTCATATTCCAGTGGGAACCTTCTTTTATACTGGGAAAAGCTTTCCTATTACATCAAACGACTGCATTTCTGTATTTTATGCTTACTTTTGTGCTGCTTGTTGTGTCTTAAAAATCTGTCTACCACAGATACGACATGATCAAAGCTTGCCAAAGACAAATTGACAAAATCACTTTAACACAGCAATTCAAGAGGAAGACATTTTAAAATAACATCACTCTTTATACTAAAAAAGAACAGTGTCTGCAGTGGCACAGTTTTTAACATTAGCTGTAGTATGGATCATGTGTAAATTCTAAAGTCACTCTGAAGCACTCTAAAGAAGTGAAATCTTTAGTGCTATAAATGCCTAATTCCTTATTTGCCACATTATTTTGGTGGGTGAATGATCACATGATAGGTAACATACCATTTACCCAAGACAATGTTGTGGCAAAGGCAGCTTACATTGCTGGAACAGCTCAGAATGATCTGCATACCAGCTGGAGCTAGGCAGGATGATAACAATCATTGAAAATAATGCACACATGGTTTCACCATGATACCTTAATGAAAGTAAACTTCATCACAGAAAAACAGCTGATAGCTATTCTCTCATTTATTAGGAAAGTCCGGGTCTTAGTAGATTTTCTGGGCAGAACATATCAATGTGGTAGCTAAAAAAAAAGTAACACAGAGACTTGGGCGACATGGTCTAGTGTGAGGCATCCTTGTCCATGGCAGGGGGTTGGAACTAGATGATCTTAAGTGCCTTTCCAACCCAAACCATTCTATGACTTCATGATTATAAATATAATACCTAAAGGAATATGATAATCTGGAGTTTTATTTTAGGGATACTAATGTAGCCTTCTCAATAAGGCTATTTTATACTTATCACTAAATTGTAAAATTATTTGCCAAGAAATGCATTTATATTTAAAGCAAAAAATATTAGAAAAATGTGCACAGAAGTTCTATTCCATGTGTGGGCCAGTAACGCTCCCATGCTGGAAACTGTTAAGTATTCTAGGCTCCAACAGGAGCAGGATCACCTTTGGATCAACTCTACCCTCAAGTTACCTTCAGATTAAATTACATTTCTGTTTTATACTCACGTTGGGTTCATTATAAGTCTACGGAAGAAATAAGTCCAGGTGATATAATCCATTGCATCCTGCTTAGAAGTAATAGTTCCAGCAGCAATTTCAGCATTCAAGTGGTCAGCCAGCACTTCTAACAAGCTGAAGAACAGGAAACAAGAGGACTTAGCTGACTTTACAATCATGAAGACAAGTAATATATTTTGTAGAGTTGTGCATTAAAAGGCTTATTACTTTTAATCTGAAAATATTATGTATTTATCTTCAGGTAAAAGAGAAAAGGGGGAGAAAAAGGGGCAATGTAATTGCAAGGTCAATCAGCTTCTTTACATGATAGTGGAATGAAGCTCAAATTATTTTTTGATTGGACCAAGAATGAACAAATTTAAGTCATTCATGGAATGTATTCAGATGGAGCTACTCAGTGGTAACTTCTGAATACTGTATGCTGACCATATGATCATGCTGGCTTAATCCAATAGAGAATCATATGGAAAGACAAACAGGAAATTAAACAGTGGCAATGGCTTAGCTAATACTTGACAAATACTTGAGGGCTATTAAAATTACATCAAAACTGCTTCCCCCAGATTTTGCCTCATCTTCCCCCAATAAAAAAAAAAAAAAAAAAAAAGCCATAGAACTGCTACTTTTACCCAGAAAGATCTAAACTCAGAAACACAGAAGAACAAATGATTCTTACAAAGTAAAAATACTGCTTTGTGTCATTACATGGAACAAAGACCTCCATTAGGGTACCTAATGAGATCATGCCTGGCTAGAGTTCAAGCAGGGAATAGCAAATATCCTTCAGCATCAACCTAATTTGTCTTGTACTATAATCCTTTTTCTTTTCCTAGTGTTGTTTCCCTATTGCTAAAAGTAAAGAATAATTTGGTTTGAGTAGCTGCTTTACTGTCCTATACCACTGACTGCATGCTTCTGAAGTAAGAACTGCAGATGTTCTACCCAGATTTTCCAACAGAAAATGGACAAATAATTCAATAGCTATTCCATAATAAAGAGTGTTTTTTCTTTTGCTTCTAATGTGCTATATTTCAAACCCATGATCAGTGAGAAAACAAGGCCTGACATACTAGTTGTATATTCAGGTCTTACAGCTAATACGTAGACAATGGCTTTTAGAAAAAAACTTTAATTAATAAAATATGAAGTTTAATTTTACAAATTAGAAATACTACACAAAGCTGATAAATAGCTTCTTTGGCAGAACAGATGGAAAAGCATTCTAAAACTAAAAACCCTCAAAACACCCCAAAGAGTTTCTTTCTAAGAAGCTATGGAGCCTCCTACTTCAAATACTTGATCACAAAAGAGCCCAAGACAACTCTTAAATTAATGGGTTCACGACCTACATGAAACTTAACAAGATTGCTATTAATATGTGAATCTTCAGCTGAAAATTTATCAAATATTCTTTGTTTATAGTGAAAGATGAAATATATCAAACTACAGAGTAAATATATACACACAAAATAAGCTACTAGAAACAGAGTATTTATAGTATTTCAAACAGGAACAAGGTATGATTTCTACAGTTATTTCGAAGACACACTATTTAGAAACACCACTTAGCTATGAATAGATTTCCTAATTTATGCTAGTGCCATACGGTCTGGATATATCATCACACTGCTCTTTTGATTTATTAGCTATCATTTTGAAGAATTCAACTCCTAGCCTTTTGTGCTAAGTGCAATTTGTATGTTAAAAAAACAAAAGTGTGATTTCCTAAGGAAATGAAGTGCATGTTTCCACATTCTTTGTTTGCAAAAAATTGTATGTCTGTCTGTGCACCACAGAAATTAACTTTCAAATACACCATCCCATTTCAACTACATTTCACAGGTGCATAGCACTTGCAAGCTCCTACAAACTTCCTGAGCAGATAAAGGTCCCATTATCACTTATGTTGAGGGATGAAGTTTCTCAATACTGTCAATTCTTCATCATCAGAAAAGTTTTCAGTAATGCTCATGCTTTATTATATACCTCAGAATTCCTCCATGAAACATGCATCTATGGGAGACCAATGCAACTAGTTCTGCTTCTCATCAAACAACTAAGCATATTATAAATATCAAAATCAATGCATGAATTACGTTATGCTGGACAGGAAAATTTGTATTGACTAAGTCCAGAGAAGGAACAAAAAGGTGGTGCTTCTACATTTCTGATAACAATATTGCAATTTTGAAGTGAAAGATGTGTTGAAAGAGTATCAGTAATAGTTTACATTATGCAGATTTCTTTTTGAACTTGTGAGATTTTGAAGAATATGATATCTATAATGGTACAAGTATTCTAAATAAAAAGTGTTAGAAACTCAACTATTTTTTTTTCCTATTAAGAATTTGTCACAGCATTTCAGAGAGGGTTCTGAGGATCATGTGTAAGTGTCCTATACACTGCTCTTGAAGAAGTTTGTGTTCTCATTCAAATGTCTGAGACAACACTCAAACCAGAGAAACATTTGTATTTTTATCTGGGAATGGACTAAAGAGACCAACAGTGCTTTCAAAACTCATGGAAGACAGGATTTTTTTGCATAAAGATGATAATATTTTCTTAAAAATTATTTTCGTCTAGGACCACAATATTTGGGAGGTACTGGGCACAGGAATTTTGTTTCACTTTTCTTGATTCTGCATTTGTAGTTTTGTTTATAGGTTAATCAGCTTTTCTGATTGCTTTATCTTTACCTTGATTCCACTGGGAAAGGTTCATAAAGGAATTTTTTGTAGAAGTCTTTCTTAATATCATGAACTAGAATTACAGCTTTTCCTTGGTCATCAAACTGTGGTCTGCCAGCACGTCCCATCATCTGAAGCACATCTGCCAAAGAGACAGTAATGTATAAACCAAACGTATTTATTTGAATGTATAAATAAATGTATTTACATCTGCATAATGTACAATACAGGATTTTTTAAATTCTTTGGCCTTCTATGCCCTATTGGTTTTGACAAATCTAGTAATTTTTTTCCATCTCAGATAAATTTATGATGAACTTCTTTCTGGCAGAGACTATCTTCCTGCATACTTGAGGACCACCCACTGCAATAGAATCTAAGCTTACATCTAATATAAATTTCCTCTACTCTCCTTCCATTCCGCATCCATCCCTTGTTTGAGCATATGCAATTAAAGATGACCAGTCAGAGAATTCATGAAGCCTACGATGGCAACTGTCTATTATTTCCTAATTTTCAAGTGTCTGACTTCACAGTAATAGAAGTCCCCTGTATAAGCTTCTCTGACATGTATTATTTCCTAGGTTTTGAATATTTTAGAGATAAATTGGTAAAGGCAAATTCTAATTACTGACAGCTATGATCTTTCCCACTCAAACTTCACAAGTGATATTAATTATTAGCACTGGAGTAGAGGTGGTTTCATATCAGACTACAATACACAAATTTGAAAGCAGGTACAGTTAAAGCTTTCCTCTTCTACTCTGTCTACACATCATTACTTGCACATACCAGTTAATGATTTCTATAAACACTGAAAATACTACCTGAAACAAAGCATGCTCAATTTGCTACCTGGCCACCAAGATGAATATGCTTATCATCTATTTGTGTGTGTCTTCTCAAATGTGAGAAGTACATCTGCAGAGTTCTGATTCCTTTCTGGTGCCTCCAACTACTATTTAACTTTGAAGAAACAATGGAAAGAAACTCATAAGTAAGTTTTACATGTTTATTTTAAAGCTTTTTAGTTTTGTGTATTCTCTATAAGCTCTATCACACCTGTAAAACATGGTTTGTAGTACCTGGCATTCTGAAAAGTGATTTCTTTGGCTCTAGAATCAATAAGCTTTTAGCCCAATTGCCAGCTGGGGAAGGAAAAGCCAGAGGGGGTAGTATGGGATACAGCAATGGACCATGATAGGAGAAACAGCCCAATGACACTGTACAGTTTTTAGTAACATATTTTCACTTGTGTACCCACGAGCTACATAGATAGCAATGTACTTTATCAGTTTATATCTTCTGTTAATTTAGGAATGACATGAAAATGTAAAAACAAACCAGTCTGAAAACGATGTTTCTGAATAGGTACGTGCACAGGAGGTCATGAAACAACTTCTTCCTATTCTCAAACCAGTCTGAAAACGATGTTTCTGAATAGGTACGTGCACAGGAGGTGATGAAACAACTTCTTCCTATTCTAAGCTGGTGAATTAAATTGTGCATAATACCATATAGGAAATGGATTTACTGAAAAGTGTCAGGAAATTATTTTTGCCAATATCCACTATGTAATTATCCAAACCCAATATTTTCTTTACTTACTATATGTTGCTTGGCTGCTTTTAATCACTGGATTAAACCCCTGAAATGTTAAACATGATCCAACTGGCTGACTAAACATCTGGTAACTGAGAAAAGGTCTTCCCCAAACCTCTGACTTCATTCAAAGAATGACTTCTAGTTATTTTGAAATTACTGAACTATCCAGAATGATTCATTCTGCCCTTGGTTGCTTCCTTGGAGCTGAACGCATCCTTGGTACAGAAAGGGAACTTCAGCAGGGAGAAGCCAAGTTATACAATGAAGGAACAGTGAAGGCATAACTTGTGGTCAGCATTGAAGACAGTACTGTGAAATTTTTGGAAGTATTTCAGAAAGAAATGAATTACATTTTCATTTTATTGCTGCTGCAAAACTGTACTACCTATCCACAGAACTTCCAAATACATAAATATTCTCTAGAAAGTTAAAAATAAAAATGCTTTAAGCAAACTGCACCACATGTTTCTTCATAAAGTAAGGAATCTGCAATTTCTGTTGCCCTGCAGACAACAAAATCTAAATAGTTCCAGCACAGATGGTGGTACTCCTCCATCCCTCCCCCCAAAGTCTTATTGAAAAGTCAAGAATTGAACAACCCCTGATGTTGAAGACACCTGAATTAAAATGGCAATAAGAAGTGAAAGTATAAGCATTTCCTAAAGCCTTTGTTAGTATTTGTACACAGATTTCTAAAACAGCATAGTAAGTTTTCGATGCTCACTGAGTTTCTGATTTCTTTTCTTATTTTTTCTATTAGTGATCTGTGACAGTCCCACAGATTTAAAATAAAATTTAAAACTTCAGTTGATTTCTTTCTTCATCATTTTCCCCATTCAGTGATACAGTCAGTTGCCGCTATTCTTCCAGTCAGGATGTACGAGATACTACTCTGCTGAGACTTTGTACTAAGTTTACATCAGCCAAAGTCTGTCACAAAATGCTAGTGTGCAGGGTTAAGTTCCCAGGTCATACCAGAATCTTTGAACAAGACAGTTGGTCTGGAAATTGATCGTAAGTTTCCTGCAGAGCACTAACCACTAAATTAAGCTCTATGGTGGGAGAAGTAACCCCCATAGTATTTTCAGTTTGAGGGTTTTTTTCATTAGTAAGCTTCACTTACTGAAAAGAGAGTGCATGGTTAAAAAGATGAAAGCCCTCTATTTACATTACAAGTAACACCTAGATTGTCCTTAGGTGTACACATCTTTAGCGTAGTATAGGATTACCGAATAACGAACTTTCTCTTGTGAAAAGAGAAATGGAAACAGGAAACCTGGAATAAATTTAGCTTGTCCTCATTCTCCAAGCTTAGTAAAATCCAGACAAATATTCTCCCTGTTTGAACTCTGAAAGTTCTTCCATGGTTCACTTTCTTAAGCTTGTTGAAAACACTGCAGAACAGTTTATGAAAAGTAGAGTTTACTGAAACCAGGAAGTCTGTATCAAACCAGAAGTTCAAATATTTAATTTAGCTGTTCATTTCTGCAGTATCACTTACTTGAAGCATCACTTAAATCACTGAAGATACTAGAGTAGTTATGTTTTTTTGCTTACTGTCGAGTGAATATGTGTAAGTTTTATGCTTTCATACATGTGTAATTCAACTGTTGCATTTCAAACTATGGCTTAGTTTACTGTTAAAAATCCATTCCTATTTAAAAAAGGTTTCAATAATAAAATAAATTATTTGCATGCATGAAAATGTCTTTTTATACAATTAACTAGGTAGCTAAATATGACTTTATATTGTCCTCTCAATTGTTTAATGTCTATTTTGGATGATACACATTAAAGGAATTTGGCATGAAAAAAAATTTGCAAAACAGAAACATTTTCATTATTACATACAATTATAAGAGTTCTCTTGCAACTTGCATTAAACAAAGGAACCCTTTCTTCAGCAGTCCTTGTCTCTACGCAAATTAGGTATTTTCAGCGATCAGTTACTAATTAATTCAGATCGTTTGCATATGCTTGAAATACATTTCAGCATATGAGCATTTCCATAATTTATGTGAGTACCTGTAATGGGATAATCCGCATAACGCCTTGTTTTTCCATCATAGTATTCTGTTCCTTTAACAATTACTAAATGAGCTGGAAAATTTACACCCCAAGCTAATGTGCTTGTGGCAATAAGAACCTAAAACAGAAAGAAAGATTAATGAGGTATATGTAACAAAAAGCCAACTTTTAAAATTCCATACAAAACTCATTATGGCAGGATTCAAAGAACAAATGTACCTGGATTTTGCAGTTCACAAACAATTCTTCCACAGTTTTCCTGTCTCTTTCATGCAGACCTGCATGGTGCATGCCTATTCCGAAAGCAAGTGTCAGCTTCAGATTTGAATCTCTAACTGTTACAATAATGTCATTCATCTGTAACAGAAAGAATAGTTGCGTGTTTAAAAACAGATTACTCACAGATTTAAAATTCTAATTATTATTATGTTTTTTAATAGAAAGGATACTTTGCTTAACACTGTTTATACAAGCAGGAACGCAGAGTCTTCAGTCTCTGAACAGTCTGGATTTAGTTTAAAAAAATCAAATACTATATTAGTGATGGGGGGAATACAAAATACACATGACTTTATCGACACAATAAGTAGAACAGATAAGGAAATGAAAATGCTGAAAATATCCTGACAGGTCTGGCAACTGCTATGCATTCTGTTCTGTGTTTGTTTAATGCAATCCCTAGTATCAAAGGGGTTAGAACTGGTATAAAAACACAACAAAGCCCTGCAACCAGTAACATACAGCCATGAAAAATAAATTTGTCTCTCTCCAATGCCTGTGAAAAGACAGACGTGGTTCTTCAGTTTGATAATTCTGCAATTACTCATCGAAAAAACTTTCCTACTCACATGCTGAAATGCAAATTAATTTGAAATTTTTTGGAGTGTGTTTGCAATTTATAGACTCAAACCCTCTAGTGAAACCCAACATGCAATAAGTGTCTTTACTTAAAACTTTCAGAAGTCCAGACAAATAGCTATTTTTTATTACCATTTTTTAAAAATCTCATACTAATGAGTATATGGAATCACTTGAACTGCTATCATTTTAACTATATTTCTTGCCTATGTTTTTAAGCAGTATATTCCATAATAAGCTCATTTAGTTCTGCTGATGACCTGTGTGAAAAGCCCCTCATTAATAATGAGCAAGAGCTTTATAACTTCTGTCTTGTTTAGTGACTGTACCTTCTGATTTCTAAGGCCATTCATTATTTTATGTGATTTTAATATAATTATAGCCAGGAACTTTCAACTCTCATCTCTTATTAGTGGTTTCCTGGTGCCACCAGCAGTGGCATGTTGATATTGCATTCTTATGGGCAGCATCATTCACGATTAACCTAGGAGGTATAGCCAAGGTTAGAGAAAAAAATAGTAGTGCAGAACTAATTACTCAGGGTAACTGAAAAATTTGGACTGACTACTCAGTCTCATCTCAGACACAGTATCTCAAAGATATAGACATGACATGACACGACTGCGGTGATATCTTCATGTTCACTTAGGACTCTGAGGTGTGGCACTTCTGATGTTCAGAATTGTAACCTTCTCTAAATGTTTCCTGGGTTTTATAACTCTCAGATCTTAATGTTAATAAAATGATTCACATACCTAAACCCAAGTAACATACATCACTACTATTACAAAAAAAATCCTTAAAAGGTACAAAAAAGCTAGAGCATATAATAGTCCATTTTCAGGATTTAAAAAACCCACAAACAATATAGATTTTGTAAACCAATCAGTTTTGTCAGGAAGAGCAAAGTACAAAACATGTAAAAAAAAAAAAATCTATTTGTTGAACTAGTGTTGATACTGATGGAAGTAACACAGAACCCAGTTAAAAAAAAATTACTCAAATTTTGGCTAGGTCCAATCTATTCAATCTGGCAACGGAAACTCTTAGACTTTATTTTCCTTCACCATGCAGTGGCCTGGATGTTGCTGAGAGTTTCCTATATTATAAGACATGGAAGGTTTGTTGTATAAACTCAGCTAGCATGTATAAAAGAAAAGGATGCTTACAGAAGAAAAGAGTGAAAGGGACTATAAAGCACTGAAAGGAAAGAAAGCAGGAAGAAAAAAGAAATTAATTGAGAAGTGAAGAGGGGATAAGTCTATTTAGGAAAGGAAAACAAGAAGAGGAGTAGATAAGCAGAAGAGAGTAAAGAACTGAATGAAAGGAGGATATGTTAAAGGATAAAGTTTATCTATCTAGATACAATCAGCAAACCTTTGATTTCTCTAGTCAACATGTAGACACGTGACTACAGTGTAGACGATATGAATTATGACCCATCTTAAAGATTTTTTCTCCTATGACTAAAAAATAGCTCAATAAACTGAGAACCTGCATATCATTTTCTCTACAATTATGATACCAACATAGATCACTAAATATATTTTCAAACCTATTAATGGTCTTTGTACTATGGATTTATGAAGTGGTACTAACACTACACAGGCTCCTTATGCTTAGATGGACACTTTGGGAAATAATAGTTTCTGTATACATTTGACAGGGAATTAAGATAAAAAAGTAGAAAACAGAACTGATAAATATCAGAAAAATAAATGAAAAAAATGCATTTACATTTTACTCAATTTCTGCATTCAAAAAATTACAGAAGGTATGATATGGCTGAATTATTTTTTCTCCTCCCCACTAAGAATCATCACCTTATGAAAGTCATGTCTTTCATGTAAGGGAACAAGCCAGTTCCAATGACATCGACAGGAGCGGAATTTGATATTGAGTAAATAATGAATCTAAACTCTCTTTTCCACTAGAAGAGTATAGGGATCAAATTAGCTGATTTGGATTAGTCTATAGCGATTAGACTGCTCCTTCAGCACATGCAATTTTACAGTGTTAGTTATTTTCAGTACAGAATCTGAGCTAAACCTTTTTGCCATGGAGTTGCCAGCAGAAAACATCCTAAATTCACACTGCTGGGAATTTATTCCAAGATGTTCTTCTTGCTTTTACAGTCAGTGGTGGTTATTTTTTTTTCCCCTCTGACTTGTATTACAGCGGTGGCCTGTGGTGCTGTTAGTCACACCTGCAAAGCAGTGTAATTTACCACGGGAAAACTAAAGAACCCTTAGCAGGAGAGCTGGCGCATGTACTGCTATCCTGTCATTTTAGCAGCAGGGAATCCTAGTCATTTTTAGCTGACCCCTTACTTTCACATAAATCAATGTAATAAACATAACTATTTTACCCATAGGTACAACCCAAGGCTTAAAATTCTCATGACAATTTATTTAAAAATACAACTCTCATGCCAGTGTAGAGTAAGAACATTATCACTTTTTATTAATAAATAATGGCACAATTAATAGGTTCATTAACCAGAAACAGACACAGCATTGTGGCTATACAACAAATCTAATATTTCTGCATTGATATAACTTCATTACTATTTATCTTTCTGAAAACAACTGTAACATTGGGTAAAGATAAAAGGGCAAAGAAAATATATTTTATCTTAAAAACAGAAATTATGTTATATTAAAAATAATATAAGGAAATATACATGGTACTGACATAAACAACCCCATACAATTCCGAAGCAGGGAACTTAACATAAGGAAGGATTTTTTCCTGGACTCCACAGCAGACAGGATTGGGCCCATGCAGAAGAAGTTTTGCTGTCTATCCTTCACAGATTTTTTTGATGAACAAAAAATATCTCCTATGCTTTCCTAACATTAGGTTGATGAGGAATTCACCTTTTAATGAAGAAACTCTGAAGACCAATTTGGGACTCTAGTAGCAGTGCAAAATATTTACTATAAAAAATAAAGTTTATTTCTACCTTTCCTCTGAACAAGCTAGATTTTTCTCAAACTAGTAAGTAGTCATTTTCTTTGTTCCTGCACATATGTAAACTGTTGAACCATTTACTTTAAGCTAATAGAACTTTTTTATATTTTAAATTTATTATACTTAAAAAGCTTTTGTAGAAAGATAGGATTCCATTTAAGTAGATACATTACCCTGTGCCTGAAATACATTCCAGCCAGAATATAATTCAGCAAGTTGATGACAATGCTGGCTCCAAAAGAAAGGAGGAGACCAGATTGGACAAGAATGAGCTAACAGATTGTGCAGCCCAATTCTGTCCCTTTGAGTGTGATATATTGTTTCAAGATGCTAAAAACCCATACTTTCTCAAAGCATATCTGTTGTGCTGGTTTTCCCATTTTCACAGAATCCTCATTATTAGTACTCTCTACTCTTTTCAAAGCACGTCAGACTCAGACCATATGCCACTGAATAATGCTTATCAATTGTCTAAAATGCCCAATAGAAGAAAGATGTGCCAAACAAAAGAATCGTGAAAGTTATGAAGTCTTTTACAAAAATAATTACATATTTCACATCTGGTACAGATGTTAAGTGAAATAAAAACATCTCCTTGTTATAACTAAATGTTAATTTTTTATGACACACTTTTGTGTTGTAAACCCAACATCTTGTAGAAGGAAGTTGAACTTCTATAATGAGTGAAACACTTAGAAATTATTCTTGGGTATCCTCCCGATTTTTAAAGGCAGGAAAAAAAAAGTCATCTTATAAAATTATTTTTGATGAAGAGTTGACTTATACTCCAGAACTCTCCCACAAAAACAAGATGCCTAAACCACCTCAAATAAGATTATTCAAGAAAATATTGTTTGAACGGTTGATATGTATTATTAAAACATACATTTAACACTAAAAATCTTATCTAAGACAGCAATATACCTATTCATGGCACAGACCAGATTCTTCTATCCCTGTTTTATAGCACAGAATATTAACATGGAGATAATAGGTTACTTTATTTAAAGGTTAGAGTAGAAAACATAATCTTTTGCCTTTCCAACACTTCTTAGGATTTTTTTGGGTGTTGCTTTTTGTTTGCCTTTTTTTTTTTTTTTTTTAAGCAATGCAAACCAGAACTATATGGTAAAATTTAATTCACTTTCATCCATATGTCTTTGCATATTTCCACATAGCATATGAACACATACACAAAATCCATAATTAGCACACACATGTCTATACACCCACATCTCTAAAATCATAAAATCAGTACACGCCTGATTAATTTTTTTCGGAGTCAATGAGTGCCTTTCATTCAAGTGCCCTTGAATTCAGTGGATGCTGGCTATTGCCTGGTATGGATGCTATTGAATATTACAGTAGGTATGTTTGTGCTAAAGGATTTTGGTTATTTCTAGAAGGTTTCATAAAGAACAGTCTTAACAAGATGCAGATGGTAAAATGATGCACAAAGCAGATTGCAAAAATCATTGTGGTTAAAGTTAAAACTGTGTACATGGGTACATTTCTTCTCCATCTTTGCACTGTAAATATAAAAAAAAAAATAATAAAAAAATCCAAATATCTGGCCAGGGAATAAATGTATTAAAAAACCTCAACCCCAAATAAGAAAACACCCTGCTTGTTTGCTGGTGAGAATGGCATTCTAACTTCAAACAATAAACAATAAATATTACTTTGTAGTATTTTAGGTTAAAAACAAAAAGCAATAAAATCATTAGAGAAAAATAAATAAACTGAAAACTTGATTCTAATAAATCATGTTGTAAAAACATTGCAACATCTGCCACCACTACAGATGTAGATGCAATTTCTGAAAGAGGAGAACTTGTTACTCTTTAGTCAGCTCCTAATGTAGAACAGCCTAACTGACCTTACTCAAGCTTACTATCACAGACTGGTGGGACTGTCTGTTTCCAAAAGGATAATCTGAGCTGTTGTCCCTTTTAAACAAGATAAGTAAATGGGTCACAAGATTCAATGTGACAGTTCTGGCAGACAGCTCCAAGTGACAATTTTGGCCAGAATGTGTATATTTAAAAATCATCTCGTGATTGTACAAAAAAAAAAGCAGGGTGAGCATACAATTTGCTTTTTTCATCGCCACATGGGCATCAATGAACAATAAAGAGAAATCAAGAATTACTCAATTTATAGGTGCAGTCTTCTCTTTGAGATGCAATGCTTATTCACATTTCTGTCATGATGCACTTATGCTTCATAGCTAGGACAGTGTTTACAAGCGATGTCAACTGAAGAGGTCTTGCAAGAACTGCAAATGCCAAGGAAGGCAGCTTCAGCTGCTGCTTCACTCTTTGGCAAAAAATAAACCCTGTGTTGGGAATGCAAATCCTAAGAGGGATAGAGAGCTCATTTTGGAATGTGTATGGACAATGCACTTTATAGAAAAAGAAAAAAACAAAACACCTGTAAAGCTCCAGGTAAGTATTTTTTGGGCAAACTGTGGTAGTCCTGCTTAAATCCTGAAGAATCTCTGCATTTGCCGTGATGCATAGCAATTGGTAAATGTAGGGATAAACTTTGAAGAATCAGCTACAAATCTCACTAAGCAGGGTATTCCAGCACCACTGGAGGCTTTCTTGCTCAGACTAAACTAGACATAAGGTACCTGAGTGGGCAGAGTTTCTTAACAAAAAGCATGCACATAGCCTGAAACTTAGTTGGATAGAATCTATTAAACAGATCTATCTATTGCTGTGTAACAACATGTCTAGTAGAACTGGAAAACTTATTTGTACTAGAAACAGCAATTTTCATCAAGTACAGTTCAATCTTATGACTGACAGCTGTCTCAACTTTCTGAATAACTTTTAACTTTCTGAATACTGTAGGAATAAGCATATGAACAGGAAACTTAAATCAGACATGAAATTCAAGGAAAGCATTCAGGAAGAACCATCTCCAAAACTGAATGGAGCTGCCTGTAACATCTACTGAAAAGTAGATGGATGTAGAACAAAATTCCTTCTCGATTATAATTCAGTTGCACCTGTTAGACTGCTGACTCCTTTTTGATGGAAAGAATGTCTTGTATGGTTCCTCCATGATCCTGATATGCTGTTGTCTACTTTGGTGGCAACAGCTGAAGGTTTGTTTCTGTGCCTCATTTATTCATACAAATCTGTACTCTAGAAGCTTCATACAAGTTCATGTCCTTTGAAATATAACTGATTGAAATATTATCTGAATTTGATACTCGGAGCTGTATGGCAGAGATGAGTGTGGATTTGCCTGTTACTGTGAAGTGAAGCAGTCTGGAGTTGCTGAAAAGGGAGTGCACCCTTCACATGCTACAAATAAGAGTCTGGTTTGGCACTACCACTGTACGGAGGATCTTTACAGAGAAGATAAGGGAAGCTAAGATGATGGCATAGCTGATAAACAGGTAGCAAAGAGCCGGTATTGGCCTCTCTCCCACTTCCATCCCTCCCCCTCAAGGCCTGAATCTCTCTGTTACCATCAGAGAAAAGCTGCCATGCAGGGTAAGAGAGTAAAATCACCTTTAATGGCTGTAAGAATCTGTGCCTACCTCAATTATCAGTCTTCTAGATGTTATTATGGATGGTATTGTTTACAGCATTTTAAGAACCTGTAGTATGGATATATTATGCAGTATACCCACTGGGAAGCTAACATAAACATAGACTGTCATGTAGCAAAATCAATTACATATACCATTAAAGAAAACTAACCAATGAGTTCTTAAAGGAATCTTGTGTCAGCCAAAATGAATATCATACAAATAAGGCTGAATGAAGAAAAATGCCAAGGCCTGTTGTAAACTTTGTATACGTCCACCTTTCCTGGGTGTATACATGGAAAATCTCTTGTATCTCAACATGTTTCACAATTAAGAACTGCAAATATTTTGAAAACGAAATAATCTGTCTGTAAGTTCCCCTAAAGGAACATGGGTTGGCAAAAAACAAATGAGCAAAACTGACAAGCAACAGAAAATGTTGCTTAAAGGCAAGAACAATTTATTTCTTCTAACTGATCCCTTTTTTTGTTCCGTATGGAACTGAGAAACACAAAATATTTGGGCAAGTGTTCAAGACAGGCAGTACCTCCCATAAAGTAGGGAATACCTCCTATAAAGTAAATATTCACTAGTTCTACTTTTAATACTCAAAAATGCTATAGCAGTATGGAGAGAAATTTGTCTATTTCACCTAGTCCAAGCCTGACTTTAACGTAACTTGAATTTAGAATTTTAAAAAAAACAAAACCCCAAACAAAACAACCCACCAATTACAGATAAAGAATTAAGCGGTACATATGTTGGGTATGTAGCACTAGTGAGCTTTGTTCTTTGCTTCAATGACAAATGAAACTCAGGCTAACCATGCTCATTTAAAACACAAAATTACAAACTGGTCCCATAATTACCTAAAGAAATATTCACTTGAAATTGTGGGTGCTTCAAACAGAATTGTGTTCTGCATAATAGTGGTAAGAAATAACAACTTAGGAATTAATTCTTAGTCTTTTACATTTACGTAATCAGAACTGAGTAAGTTGGTAGGTATCCTGTGCTCCAAATATTCAGCTTATTAATTCAGATACAAATAATATGCAAATGTTATTAAACTAATAAATGCAAAGTCTGCTTGTCCTTGTTGGCTCCTCTTTCAAATCCTTCAGAGGTTTATTCTGAAACACAAAATTCAAAGGCTCCTAATAGAAAACCCTTTTCCAGCAAGTGAAGAAGCTTCAGTTACAGTTCTTTTCAGGATGGCAGTGGCTCACAGGACATGAGGAAGCTATTCATATTAATGCAAGTCATTTAGGAGAAGGTGCATGTCACATATTCTAATTATAGGTGAGATCACTACAGTAAACTAGCATAAGGTACTAGAGTAATCTACTAAGCAGTAATCATTTTGATATGAAATGTGCCTGTTATGCTCAAGGAAGCATTAAATAGAGGTTATACTGTTAGAAAATCAGATTCAAATTGAGACATGCTTTAGTACTAGTACTTTATCAGCCAAGACATCCATTTTCTTTTTCATAATCCATCCAAAAGAGGAAGGATATAGATATTATGCTTTATCTCAGAAAAAAAATCACATTTTATTTTTTTGCAAAGAACAAACAAAAGCAAATAATCTCATCTAGAAAACTATACTTTTTGGCATGTAATTTGTGGTACACAAGTGAATAACTACTCATACAACTGTTGATATATTAATGTTCATACAATATTTGTTCTGGATCTTGTATTTATGAATCCTGCATTTTGCGGTCTTTTGGCCCAGTATTACCACAGAAATTCCTATCCAGAATGTCTGCAACCATTAAAATAAGCTAACTTCCAAAACCTGAGAAATCTGAATACCAACCAAATAAGCTAACTTCCAAAACCTGAGAAATCTGAATACCAACCAAAGAATCTGTTTTGAAGCAAAGCTATACTATAATCAGGACCATTAGTCCAGAAGGAAATAAATAATTCTGTATTCAGAGCAGGTGCTGAACCAAGTGCAGTAAATAAAACCTAGTACACATTTTGAAGAATGAAGATAAAACAGAATATTAAATGGTTGTTTCTTATTTGACCATCATTCATGTTTTGCAATAACTGAAAGGATTTTTTGAGAGACAGTACAAGAAAATGTAATTAAAGATTATATTGCTTGAGAAAGAATAAAAAATTAAACATTTACTCCAGTATTGCTTAACATCTGAATATTTGACGGTAATTTTTATGTTCTTGTAACAAATACATTAGCAGAAGTTATTTTTGTTTTGAACATGGATTTATTTCATTGACATGCAAGACCGAACCATTCCTAAACAGTTAGTTCTGCAATACGTCTCTCTCTCTATATATGTATGAGTATAGATGGACAGACACATTATATACATACGTACATATATACACACAGATATATATGCATATACATGACCTTCTACACATACAGTTATCTTATGAGAAGAATGATTTTGTTCCTAAAACATTGAAAGAGACTTGGTTTAAATTCAAGCTCAACAACTCTGTGTCACGAATTTCCAGCTGTAAACTTTGGAGAACACTAGTCCTCTTTTATTCTTTGTCTTATCTTTGTATCAAAGACTCCTACCATGTGATATATGTTGTCTGGGACAAGGGAACTAGCATTAATAATAGATATGCAGGAAAAACAAAGATAAAAGAGTTTGCGTTCTAAAGTTCAGCCTTTGCAAAGATGTTTATATAATTTTAATGCTGACGTTAGTCTTAATACATATTGAAATTTAGCTTAATCATAGCTGTTTCAAGATCTATGCTCACATGACTCTCTTGTTTTAGATGCATTTTCTTTTCAAACAAATATCAATAAAATAGAAGCAAACCACAAATAATGCAAGTAAAGTGATTCTACCTCTCTTTCATCCATCTTCAGCCATTGTTTGGGATCATCCTCGGTGGCTAGGAAAGCTATCAGATCTAAAGCAGTAAGCCTTGTCTGACGTCTGGATGATACAAAAATAAGAACAGGCTTGGCTGGAGAATGACTCCGAATCGCTGTTGAGAAAAACAGATCTTGAGAATTAGACCCTTTAATGACAAAAATTAGAGTTTCTCTTTGCCTAGACAACTGATATACCAGATGATATACAGATACGTATATGTCTCTGTTCTACCAGATGAATACAACTGAAGTGAGCGTATACCATCTCTGAATCAAAAATCATATAGCTATGCTAGTTGAGTCTGAGTTAGTTTGCCCTGCTACTTCAGTGATCATTGCAAGCTAATTAAGAGAACCAGTTGGGAAAAAAACCCCACCAAAACACCACAAAACCCAGACAAGCTTTCTAGTCTTCAGAGCTTGTGAATTTCTCTATCTTAGTATAATAAGTATGTTCTGTTTTTTCTACCTACTGGGATATGTTAGTTTAGGCTAAGGGCCATGAAGGTCCAAAACTTGCTTTCTGTCTGTCCCAGAGTCCAGACTGCATAAACTCATGTCTGCCTACAAAAGATCACTTCAATCTACCAAACCAGAAAAGGCAAAAAAAGGTAGAAAGTGACTTTTCAAGAAATACTGTGAAAGTGGGCACTATGGTAGAAAATAACTTTGTTTCTCTTGTTTTCTAATTAGTCTGATATATTTAAACCAATTATGCTTCAGGACTTCTTAAAAAAACTTGAGTCCTTTTTCTTGCTCAGCCTGTGTTCAAAAAGTTTCAGGTTGCAGTGAAATTTTTATGGCCTCAGGAATAAGTACTGCCATGAAATGCTAAAATAACCTTGACTATATCACGTCAAACAAGTGGTGAAAAAAGCCCTCAATAAATCATACATCTACACATTTTCTAACATCGACAAGCACTAGAAGTATAAACAGGTGTATGTAGAGTTTCAAATACTCTCTCGAAATCTCTTATAAGTCCATCTGTGTGTTTTCTTATGTAATTCTCATTCTAGCAATTAAATTTTTGCACTGTTTATTTCTGATAACTATTTCATACTATCCACCATCACAAATTGTTCCCTAGTTCAAGAATACTACCCAGCATGTGCTCTTGTATATACAGATACTATACAGTTGTGAAATTACTGAAATAAATAGAATAATTTATGTGTATTTATACCTTACAACTATATATGCCCATATATCTATATATTTTAAAAGCCCAGCATCTAATGGATTTTTGCTGCTTCAGGAACAGGTGTGGCAGAACAGTCCAAGACAGATTTATTGTTCATTAGTGTTTTTGTACAATGCTCTTGTGGAGGTGTAAATAATCTGGGCTGTCAAGATTGGTCTCTAGTCCACAATCAATACTTTGCTTCTGTCATAAGGCTAATTAAAGCAGCTAAAAAGTCACCTCACAAATGTCACCTCACAATCAACAGCAGTTCACATTACAAAATTTATTTTGGAGGTTATTTTTAATTGATGTAATAAATATTCCTTATGTAACCAAAGCAAAACATGTTCAAATAAAATACGAGAGCTTTTCTTAAATCTATCCTGCTTGCCAGCTTTGTTAAGAATAAAAAATTGGAAACAGAAGCATATCTGGATGCACTACAAATTTTGAATTTTATGGTTATTGCTTTGAAACTAGAATCATAGGAGGTTAGCCTGACTTGCAACTTCTGTTCACAATTTTTTTAATGCTTACATACAGTGGTCCATATGAAAATATCTCAGCAGATTAATAATATGAATGGTTTTATTACTTTCTAAATTTCAAATATTTTTACACAAATGTTTTTTATGGTGTCGAACACTAAGAGAAAACACATTTTATTTCCCCCTCACTAGCACTAATTTTATTCTTCTGTTCTAAATACATTACATTCCTCCATTCTATGTTGCATTTGTAGCACACTTTATGTTTCAGACAAATAGCTTTGGGCCATTAGCAGAGCAGATTCCCCCTATACATGCCAAAGAGTACATACACACATGTTGTAAATATGCTGCAAATAAACTGTGTAAAGTGTTCAGTCTTTTTTTTTTTTTTTTTACAGAAATAAGGAAAAGGTCTAAGAGCTTGTTGCTTACCCTGAAACGCAGGTTTGTTCATGCTAGCCATGCGAGGACAGTAATGCTGCCCAGGGAAGCCCTGAATATGCACCTCCAGAGGAACCGGGCGTACTGACGGTCGGAAGTTGAACAGACCCATCTACAAGGAAACATTTTTTTTAAGTTTAACCTTGAATTATCTTATAATTTGCTATTTTGTTTTTCTGCAGTACAAACACATATCCATCTTCTGAAACATTTTTCATACCTGATTAATATTTAGCCAGTCAGCAAGGTCTCTGGCATTTGCTAAAGCAGTGGATAAACCAACTACTCTAACAGGCTTCTCTGTGTGCGATGAGATGAAGTTTGTTCGAGACACAATAACTTCCAATACTGGGCCTCTCTCATCCCCTAGTAAATGAAAAGCCCAATGAAAAATGGAGAGAAAGAAAAGGTTCATAAGTCAAAAAGTATATTCATGTCATAAGTACCAGCACACTTCTTCAAATTCAGCAGCAATTCTCATTAAAACCAAGAAAACATGCTCACCTAACAGATGGATCTCATCTATGATAAGAATGGAAACTTTCTGAACATAGCTTCTGTTCTGCCAGCTTCTGCTAACACCATCCCACTTCTCTGGGGTAGTAACAATCAGGTCAGCTTGGGCAATAGCTCTCATATCAGGAGTCACATCTCCTGTCAACTCTACAACCCTGTAATCAAGAAAGATGGTGGCTTGCTTTACAAAGCTTTAGAATATCTTAATGTTCAAATATTAACTCCTAAACAAAAACTCTTAAAAGAGAGAAGAAACAACATTAAACAATGTAATTTTGTTTCTGGTCAAATACTTCTAGAAGAATTTTCAGAATTGTTTTAAGTAAATAAACCTGTTATCCTAAAAAATACCATATAAATAGCAAATAGAAGCGGGCAAATATGAGTCCCAAACTATGTACAGTTAATTTTCCAAAATGAAGATAATGTAAGAATATTAGGATGATATAATGTGAATCATAACATCCTGCCATAGCCAGGGTGAAACCTTACTATAAAGATACCTGCTGTCTGTATAGATCTCTGGTTTGAATAACGAGGCTAAATTGCAGTGTATCTGCATTTATTGGTCAAGTTCCATTAAAACTGGAGCAGGAATTATCCTAAGGTCATTTTTTGGGAAGATAAGCAGTTTTTCCAATCGTTTGCCTTATTACCCTTTCAATTTCTACTGACAGCATTTTAGACATAATACAATGAATTTTTGAGATTTCTATGACACATTCTACATCCAGTTAAACATCTAATAAAAATTCCTCAAAGTAATGTATATCTTCTGTTCAAATTTTGAGTCACAAGTAATAAATCTCAAACAGAAAATATTATCTGCAAATATTTTAAAATTATGAGGCAAATAATTTATCCTCACAGGCGATTAAAATAAAAAAAAAATCACAAATAGGTCACTGATATAATAATAGCAGGAATCTCACTAGTAATTTCACATATACAGAGTAGAACTTCTTCTATTGAAACCTGAGGTGTGCTTTCAGCTTTAGATAGGCAAAAAGCTATATATAGGAAAGGAAGAGGCCCTAAATAACGCATCTTACGGATATAATTTTTAATTCAAGAAAGTCTAATTTTGGAAAGCATCAGCAGGACTGATATACCTTATATGTCAGAAAGTAATGGCTGACCTCCAACACTTGAGAAGATCGGCAAGAAATTAATGCTACCAAGGAATAAAACTCTATCTAATTTATATATGAAGAATCATATAGGAACACTAGTATACAGTTCATGCAAGTCCTTTGAGTTCCTTTTAGCTGATTTTTCTTAAAAAAAAAAAAAAGAAAAAAGCTTATTTCGGATTGCAATTTCAATTTCCAAGGAAACTGGAAAGAGAAATCTGAGCTTCACATTTGTTATGTGTGCAAGTAATGAGAATAAAAATAGCTGGGTATTAAAGTGTATCCATTTTTAAGTTTTGATTTTGCTACCACTACAGTGACTACTGATAGCATTTTTTTAAAGCACTAGAAATTTGAAGGACAGTATACAATCAGAAGCTATTTTGAAATACTCATGAGTATTCTGTAGATTTTATTCATACTTGATGGGCTGTTCTTTTGCTTCTTATTTCTCTGATTAGGTAAGGAGAAACATACTTTTTACCAAGTTTTTCTTCAATCCTAATTTTCCAGTCCTCAATTCTTTCTCGAACGAGTGCTTTTAAGGGTGCAATATACACTGCCTGCAAGAGAAAAGTCACGAAACCAAAAGTTAAACAAGAAAGTACCTACAAGGAAAAATATTTAATACTTCTGAGATTTGAACATACTCATTACCATACTCACTCAAATGATTAAGGTTTGAGCTCATTAAATGACCTACAACAGGATTCTGTTTACAACAGGCTTAATACTTGAAAATTATGCTTTGTTTCCTATGCTATTAACAAACAAATAAGAAAGAGAAAGAATAGTTTCTTGAAATGGAAGTATTTATCACAGCATTTACAGCATTTAATATTACAACCTACTTATATAAATATTGCCATTTTTTAACACGACTATAAAATCTGCAAGCTAACATTCTAGAACAGAAATAATCAGAATTTCCAGCAAGCTACCTGGTTTCTAGTTGTGTCATTAAATTACTAAGCCATTACCAATTAAATTAAAAAGGTCATTATTTTAAGCAAACTGTCACAATATTTTCCTCAAAGAAGCCTGCTGTGCAGGGGAGAATAACATGTAGAAACAAGATTTATTTACAGCTTTATTCCAAATTAAATATTAAGAATTAATGAGAATAATCTGGTTAAATATTCTGAAGCTTTTGAACATGAAGAAACCGCTACATGAAGACTTCACGCACATTCTTTAAAAACATATAGCCAGGTTTTCAGCTTTATTAAAACCTAAAAGATACAGTCCTTTGGGAATTGGCTATTTTGTAAGTCTAACAGATTAGCTGAAAATGTACGAGTGTCTTGTTTACCTCACTTGGACTCACAAATTACATGAAGATACTGAAATCTCAAAGATGAATAAGAGATTTGGTTAAATCTCACAGTCAGATATAAATATCTTTTCCAAAGACTTTAAAGGTAAAATGTGGTTAACTAGGCCTAGATGGCTAAGTCAAGATACAGATATATATTTACTTTGAAGTCAAAACCCCAAAAGCCGAGTTGTTCAGCTTTTAGACAATTTAAGAAATAAAACACAGGGGCAAGCTGGAACAGAAAATTGGTTTGCAGTAATTAATTGCAACTTACTTGTTTAAATAAGAGATAGGCTGGGCTAGTTGGATTCACATGGAGGGGAACTAACAGCTATAAACCAGAACTACTACTAGTAGAGAGAGATTAAAGCAGGAAATGCAGGTAAGTATAAGAAAGGAAATCCAGAATGCCTGAATGTCACTTTAGTTGTACACTGATTAATATATAAAGTTGAAATAAAAACATAATATATATATAATGCAGTACCGTTTTGTATTCAGACATGTATAAATTCCAGAAAACAAAATCAGATCGCCACAGTCTTTTTCTAGACTTTTTTATTGCTGAAAACATTCGTACACAAAATAATTCTAGTAAATCTATTTTACAAACCTTTGATGTGGGATACTTGTTAAAAACTCTGAAGATGGCTAATTCAGCTGCAACAGTTTTTCCAGAACCTGTAGGTGCTCCAAGAAGAACATTACAGTCTGTGTGATAAAGCGTATGAAATATCTGGGTCTGGATAGGGTTGAAGTGTGTAAATTTGTACAGGGCTTCATATTCCCGATGTCCCAAGGCTGTGATAGGCAAAGGCTGAAGATCTAGAAGCTCTAAAACCACAAAATAATCATAAGTGTATGATAAAGAGATGCCACAACGTAGTTTATTATGAAGATATAGATATTAAACAATAATATAGTGGAAAATGAGTTACATAGGAAATTGTTCGACTTAGTATCTCGTATGCCAGAAAGTCTGCATTTGGGTCATTGTTAACTTTGCTGAGGAATAATGAAAAGTTGATTTTTTAACTCTGAGGTATTTCTGCAAGTACTGTTGTTAGTATTCTGATAGCTGTGAAGCATCCATTTGCATAAATTAGTATTTTCTTTAAAGCTGTTTCCTTTTTACGCAGTTGTAGTAAATTCTAAACTCACTGTATTAGATTGTATGTACGTATGTATGTATCTTATGCTAACAGAATGTGGAGCTGAAGCACAGCACAGCGTGTATATTTCAGATTCAAGGAAAAAAGATCTATTTAAGAAGGAAGGATTCTTTAGAGTTTCTAAGTTGATGGAGTAATATAAATCAGATGACTACAACTAAATTTTGCATCTAATCCTTTAAACATGTAATTAAATACACAAACTTAGTAAATAAACAACTTTTCAAGATATGATTCTCCATATATCTTGAGGGCATCTGCTATCCAAACAATTAGAGATTGTGGAATTTGGAAGATGATATATATAACCAGATCAGATCTGGAATCCTACCAAATTAAGGGGACTGCAGTGATTCTGCTATGCAGATGCTTGCTTTGAAGTTTAGATTTTTTTTTTTTTTTTTTTTTTTTGTGGCTGGAGGTCTCATTGTCTTTTCAGGGTGCTTCACATTAAGGTATGATATGGGAGTCATAAAATCTACTGAGGCAATGATGCCTAATATTCTTCACATGCTTTTCACTGATACCTTATGGCTGTTTTATCATTCCCACTGAAACTGTGATTTCTTGGGCTCTGCAAGGGAGAAAAAGGTTTTTTGCCTAGCAGGGCCTCTACGTACTTCATTGTTGAGTGGGAACCAGATGGGAATTGAAATCAATTACCATAAATCCTAGAGGCTCCATAACTGGTGACGTGTAAATATCTTTCTGTTTCTTCTGAATAGTAGTCAGTGATCAGTCAATTAGATAAAAAGGTTACACATGCTATTTCAGACAGCGTAGGTACAGTATAACAATAGCTAAACACTTCACAAACACATGTGAATTTATGCATGCCAAAGGACACCACCGTATAAGAACTGAGTATTACTGAAGGCACTCACTTCACAGACTGCTTCACAGATGAGCCAAATGTAATTACAGTGGAAAGGTTTTACAATGACATCAGGCACAATGAATGTATCAGGCAATTTATGTATCCAGAAAAAAAAGAAGCAAAACACAAACATATGCTTCTGTGCCAAGTGTTAAAAAAGAAGGAGGAGGGGAAGGCCATGACTTGATCAGCAGTGCTGAATTGAAATGTCATGTTTGGTACTGCAACAGTGCTTGCTATGATGAATTAATTTTAGTAAAAATAGTGAAAGGTTTCAAATTTTCAAAATTTTAACTGTGTTTTTTCTTTGCTGAATGCAGTTTTTAACCCAACCATCCATTTTTAGATTATTTTTAACCAGTCCAGAAGAAATGTAATGCTTACAAGCACTAAGACATACTATAACATAGAGATTTGCTAAATTGTATACGACGGTTTCAAATTTCCTAAGTTTTATAGAGAACCTGGAGTAAGGTTGGTATTATGTTGAGATGAAATGAGCAGCTATTTGTTCAGGAATTGAAAATTTTGGAGCACTTTAAGTGTAGTGAAGAAATGGTTTCAATAATACAAATATCTTACAAAGTGAGATTCCATGTACTTTTCTATGATGAAGCAGAAATGAAGATAAAGAGATTTATTGCACTATATAAGGAAAATCAGTATGATCAAGATGAATTAAAACAAAATGATCAAATCTGAAGTTACCTGTGTGTGGAGGATGTCTCTCTGGAAGAATCAAATGTTGAAAATTTATGATACATACAGCCTCTGCTCCTAACCACCTATCGGACACAGCTCGAATGTAATATTGAGAAGGCAGAGGTTCAAAAATTGGGATTGTGAAGACCAGCAGTTGAGGTTCTTTAGTAATGACCTAAGGCAAATGTGTAGAGAATAATTATTGCACAGACAAATCGGTAACTTGAAAAATCATAGTTTACATCACTTCCATAAGCATTACCAACACAAAGCAATAAAGTATTTGTGCAACTCCATGTGCAAAATATTCACACCTTTATAAAAGATTTCACCACTAGGAATGTATTTTGTTTCCATACACTTCAAAAGATAAAAATGAAGCTGGCTTTTCATCTTTTTCTTTAACAGACAAAATCATTACAGTCTTCCTTTTGTTCACCTGGAAATAACTGTCCCATCAAAGAAGGAAGAGAAAAAGGGACATCTGAGATTAGAAAACATCTTTGGGGATCTCCAAGCTTATCATATACATCTGAAATAGAAAGCCGTGCTACTGATTCGAAAATATGCTTAGGTCAAAATACTGTTTGGCCTTACAGATCTACATCTCACTAACTTCATTTTTGTCTTGCTATGAGATTCTGAGTAAAGTTCATTACCTGTTTTTTTTGAACAATGAAGTACTCTGAATGGTAAATGTGATCATTAGTAGGGTCTTCCACCCAAATCCACCAGGGCTCTCCAACAGTGCCGTGTACCTTTAAGAGTAGAAAAGATAGCTTGTTATAGTTGTAATGAGGTTCTCTAGATTAACCAGGTATATCGGATATATTTATAAATGATAGAGGCTTACAAAGGAATACAGAAGGTAAGAGAAATGTAATATTTCTGATTAGACCAGTCTGCTTAAAGATTATGTTTCAGTAAGAGTTTGCTTAAGGTATGCGTAATATAAATGGATATGACACAAACGAAACAGAAGCTAGTGCCTGTTTATAAACAGATTGAACTCCCAGGGTTTCCTCTAGGCTCCTAAAAAAGAACTACTCCTTTTTATCTTTTTCTTTCTTGTATTTATTTCCTTGGATTCTGTATAGAGGATTGTCTTTCGCTATTTAACGCGGATTTTTCAGTCAAAAACATCTCAGGAAAAATTGGACGCTGAATTGTGATATTTCTCTCTTCCTCTCTCTCACCCCCTCTCCTCTAGAAAGATATAGTAAGTGGATTCAGAAGGCTACAGATCTAGTCATTGCTACAGGTGAAGTGAGAAGACAAATAGAGCTGTCTCTTGATGATTCCCACGCCATCTGGCAACACTTTATTTCATCCTAGATTTTTGTTTGCTTTGTTGTGTACCTTATTGTGCAATGTCAGCCACAAACCATAGCTAGGTGGGATGCTCAGTTAAGAATTTTTGTTTCTTTGTCAGATAAATGACTTGTGCTAATGTACAAGCATTTTATTATCTAGGAAAAGAAAAATGCATAGTAAAGGCGTATGGAAGATATACTATTAAATGAACATAGATTTCTGATGTTTCTGATTACAACTGTGTTAAGGTACAAAACCAGCATGATGATCAAAAAAGACTTGGAATTATTCCTAAACTCTACTTAATAGGAAAAAAAACAAAGCATGTAGTTGCGTCTAATGGCAATTTTAATGCTATAGGAATCTGGTATTGATTCACAGTGACACATTATTTTCAGCATAATTCACTGTTGTGTGTGTGCTGGAAAACAGTCTGTGCTGGTTTTTGAAGATAAAAATACGAACTAAGAGTAGAACTACGGCGCCTTTTTTTTCTTTAATACAGTTGCACAATAGATAAGTAGGTGGACGGTAAAGTCACTGTCATTCATTTTCATTATATTTGGATTTCACGAGCAGCTTCATTGGGAAGTGAAGCAGTGAAACTGAAAGGACACAGGTAACTGTAGGTGACATTATGAAAAATTACAGTGAGACTATTACTTCATCAGGGTAATGTGGGAACAGACAATGCAACACGCTCTCCAGTAACGATTCTCTAGAACTCTGGGGAGCTCTTAACAATTGACACATACCTGGATTTTGGGCAACCCTTGTTCTACAACTGTGTCTCTAATTAATACTAGTTGCACTGTTCTATTTCTATTTCTGCTGGGCTCCTGGCTGCAATACATACTTGCTCTGCCTGGGTATGTTTATAGTCCTTTGCTTCTAATACTATAAGTATTTTCCACTGGGATATGGCTCACACTTTTGTACTGAACTAAAAGACTCCCAACACTGAAAAGTGCAGTGATTAAAGATCAAAATGATACTGTATCTCATGACTACTGAACATACCTTCTTTCTTAAGTAAAGGCAAGCTTATTTGTCATAACATTGTTCTGAATTAAGTATCCAGGTAAAGGAACAGCCTTAAACCCATGAAATGTTAGCCAAAGTGAGGTATTCCAGTTGAGTATTTAAATTTTTACTAATCTGAATTTATTTGACTACTCCCATTCTTTTAATGGAATTTTTGCTAGTGTGATTTTGTAGCAATTGCAGCTATACCTGTAAGTTCCTATAGTCTTCTGTAGTCTTCTGATAACCTTGCTAAAATACTGTGTGATGATGAGAAGCAGTTTTGGAGTGTCCGTGGTTGAATTTAAAAGAGAGATGGTAACTTTTAGAGACTATTAAAATTTAACAGCTTTTTAAAATTTATTTACAGTAATAAAAGATTATTTACTGAAGAAGCAATAAAATCAACAGCTACCTTACAAAAATAAAAAAAGAAGGAAAAACAAAGTTTTCCAAGTTTTGATGAGTACCAATATACAAATTTACACAAAAACAGCTCCATAAGTTGAATTGATAGAACAACATAATATTTCCAAGCAACCATTAGGAAAACTCTGTCAAGGGGTTTTTGTCAGATTTTTGCTGACATTGTGCTATAACTTTAGAATTTCAGAATCAAACTAAGAGAATATAATTCTACATGCGCCCCTTTTGATTTGTAAAAATATAGAAGAACCTAGATTGTGTGGAAAAATGTAAAAATGGATCAAGAAATTACTTTGTATTAAGAAACAGCTTAATATGAAGAACAGTTGTGAGGTTTTTGTTTGTCTTTAACAGATTACAGGTAAAGCGGATGAAAGATTGAGTAATAAACATTTGTTTCAATCCTAAAAAGTAATGCTTGTTTACCTTCCAAAGTGTTGCACATAAATAAGACATCAAACAGTTATTCATGTTATAATTCATGCTAGTAGTTCATTCAAATATTTCTGTAATAAATCCAGGTAGCAAACAAAATCCAAAATTGTTAATCTCCTATTCATAAGCTAGTGTCCAAAGGAAAAAAAAAGCCTTTAGGCAGCAAAAATAAAACTTAAAATATTCTAAATGTTTGTGGAATAAAACTCTAATATACTTGTGATTAAGGTAAATTCATAATCTAAGGGATTTAAAAATTATTTTGTAATAAAAGAACAGATATCTAATAGCCACCTTTCAGAATAATTTGTAAATGTGTAAATATACGAATGTAAAAAGAAAATATGATTGCCCATTGAGGTATCTTTGCCTTTTTTCTGTAGAAAGTTTCAGAAGTACCAGCAACAATACAATGCCCCCATGTGGACATTTGTATTTCATTTAGATTTATCTTGACTCGTAATGAACAGATCCTGAATCAAAGGGATTGGGTATATCTAAATGTGCAACTAGGACAATTCCTTTGGTACAAATTTGCACCATAAAATATAGATGAATATATTTCCAAACATATCACAGCTTTTCTCTTCATATGAGTCCCAACAGCAAAAAAAGGCACTGATGTTGTGAATGTACTTTTGTAATGCCATAAAGAGGAGCAGAACGTGGCATACACGAACTGCATTTCAAGGCTTTATTTTCTGTGTTCGACATTCATTCATAGTTCAGACAACCATGCGTATCTCCCTTTTTCTTGCTTCTCCTTTTTGGGCATATAACTCAAATCTATATATGACTGCTGTTAATATTCAGTATAAGAACTTGCTTCAGCATGTTATAAACAGCACAATCCAGTAACAACTAGTGGAAATAAAAAGAATATCTTTGGGTGCCTTCTTCTACAAAAGTCTTAAAGGTCATTCCAGTCCTGTTACTGAATTTGGTTTTAGGTAAAATAATTTTTTTTTTTCCTTATCCTAACAGCTATGGACTCCCTGTGATCGTCTTTACTGAAGCTAAATTAATGCTTCCCATCCCCCCTCCACCTCCTTTTTTATACCTGATCATTCCATGTGAAGTCAGGAGTGATGTTCAGCCGAACTCGGAGGACCGTGCGGGTAATTGGCTGAATTGTTGCTTCCATTATGATGGAGGGGATTTGATGGACACACTGTTTTACCTTTAACCCAATCTTCACATGATGCAGCATATGACCTGTCAAGAAAACATTAGATGTAACAAATTTGTATTTACAAGAAAAATAATACAACTCTGACTTTCAAATATGCTTTTAGAAGTGTTACTGCTTGCTTGTTTTGCTTTTAGGTGCATAAATGTCTGACTCCCTTGACCTGGCGTGTCTGAATATTTTGTAATACTTAACTTGAATTAGCAATTTATAGCTTAGAAAAATCAGTATTAACCCCACTGTTGGCTATAACTAAGGGGTTAAAATAACTATTAAGAATTGACACTGAAAACATATTATGTCAAGCTAGTTCCACTTCCTTTACTGACTTTTTGACCAGGCTCTTACCAAGCCATACAGTTCTTTTTTAAAGCATGAATGCTGACCTTTTACTTAATGAAGGGCATGCATTTGAACATCTACAATTCCTGTGTAGTGATTCAAAGCAGACAGAACACTTTTCATAAAACTGAAGAAAGGTAAATCACTCAAAAATGCACACAACTAGTAAACATCTCACAGCAGCTCTATCTTTCAGGATACACCAGTATGTAACTGAGACAAAGGGAAAACTAATGTTGCAATGGATTTTATTTCCTATCATAGTCATGATAACTAACGCAATAAAGTGATTATATTCATTAAAAAAATTTCCTACTTGTATTTTACAACTGAAACCTCTGTTCCCTTGCTCTTCATTTTAAATATACAACATACTATGTAGCAGTGATTTTTTTTTTTTTTTCTAAAAAATTTTCAACTTCTAGCTGGAAAGAAGATTGATTTATCACTGAGATTCCTTATATAATTATGTGGAACATATTTTAGATTTTAATTGTAATGGCCATAGATACTCACTGTTAAAAGCTACCTTACAAATGGCTAATGATACTTTCCGATGTTGTGTCATGATGTGTTGTGATGTGCCCTGTGCACGCTTTCCCATGGGAAGAAATCCTATTATTCGCATTACATGCTAAGTGACAAGGTGATACAAACCTTTTCTTGCTATTGCACAAAATTTAGGGGCATAACATCTTGCAATTGCTAGGGTATTTTTTTTTTATATTGATTCTGACCTTCCCTCTTTGTTCCTCCTTGTTTAATACACTGGCAGATTTTGCTCCACACAGGTGTTAATCTATACTCTGAAGTAATGAATGGTGACCTTGCTTAAGAAGCAAATTCCTAATGCAAATGTTTTAACACATATTTAATCAGTTTAATTTGCAGTTGGTGAAGTAAGTGCACCTCCAGCAAGTGGACAATTAAAACCAAAAACTATTCTATTGTTACAACTTGGTGATACATGCAGTATTATAGCATACTTGCACAGTGACTGGCTTTTGCAGTTAGAGGTTAAACCTCAGAAACTGTTAAATAAAGGCAGGTGCCAAATACTCAATAAGCTTATGTCAGCAAGTAGACTTTTCCATGACAAAAATCACTTTCTATATCACGATGTGTGAGGTGAACTGTACTTGTACAGGACAGCACTGAGGTTTTGTACACTTACCTGCTAGTGGAAAATAAGGCTCCTCTCCCAGCTTCTAGAAAATGTAAAACCCTCTCCTCTCTCTCTTCCCCCAACCCGTTTTTTTTTTTTTTTAATCGTCACACTATTAAAAACTATTGATGGCATTTAAGAAATAGTAAAACCTTCTGAACAAAAGGTGACTATTTGAGAAAATAGTATGTTTAACAGAAGAAGAATAAATTTTGCTTATCCACAGTTGTCATCTGTATTCTGAAAAACCAGGGCTGTTTATCTCAGATAACAGAGTGATTTCTTGTCTTGCTGGAAACTCCAGGGTTACACTGCAATAGTGCCTAGATTGGTGTGGTACACTGGAATCCAGGATCAGTGCACACAAAATTCTCTTCATTCACTGGAAGAGCTGGCACCCATCTGATGTTTTAACTATCCCTAAGCCATGGACTGAGTTAGCTAGCTAGTTCCTGTCTTTTTTATTCTATGTCCAAGGTCACAATAGCATTTAAAAAGGAAGAAATGAGACCGAAACTAGTTATATGGAGTCAGAGAACAAGGCAGCACCTGGAAACTATGCTTTTTCTCATTTGAACATGGCTTTGAATTCAAAGAAAAATAAGGTGGCTGCCAAGCAAGCACTTCCTTCGCACCCTCGTGTCAGAAAGAGAGGCCAGACAGGAAGAAGTATGCCACATAACAGTATTTCACACAAATGTACCCATCAACCTGCTTTGATGTTTACAAGGCTGAAGAACATGAAATGTCATTCTTTTTGACATATTTTCACAGTCAAATCCCATGTTTCATCTACTTTCAAACTTCATTAACATAAAACTAAACTAGACATTTTATAGACATATACTGGTGCGTTTCCATGCTGTCAATACTAGTTCCACTATGTTTAAGAAAGTAAAACTGGTTTTGGATCTTAATAGAAAACGTCTTGCTTTTCCATAGGTAGGTACTGGGAGAAAGCAGCGTGAAAAAAGAAAAAAAACACCACGGTAATACAATTAATAAAAAAGAATATTAAGTATTAAAGAGACTGCACACAAGGACACAACAAATTAACAAATCTGGATAAAAAGTGCTATAACGCTTCTGAAGAGAAAACCATGATAATGCTAGCTTTTCAAATACAATGTTATATTTTTAATACATTTAAAATTGTAAAATTATTATTATACTGCAGTGCTAAAATTTTTTCTCATGATACTTTAGCTTAACTTATAAAACAAAAAGCCTCTAATTCTGCAAAGTTTTGCATATTTATTCAGCTTTTTCCAACCTAAATAGGCACGTAGTAAAGCTGCCTAAATTAAGAAAGTAGTTCTTTTGCCAAATGAAAGAATTGTCAAGTCACAGGTCATAAATTCTAAAAAACAGTGACTATGAATTGTATACTTATTCTAAAACCAGATTTTTAAAAAACAGCAGTTTGTTTCTCAACCACTTTGTGATAACAGGTGCAAAGAAAGCCCAAATTAAAAAAAAAAATACACTAATACAGGAAAAAGAAACACGTTACCAGCAATTCTTTTTTTCTTTTTTTTTTTAACTTAATCAGCTGGTGGACAGTTTATGCTCCACAGTTTATACACACATACTAGAAATTGTTGTTATGTCTAGCAGCAGCCTTGTGGATTTTCTCATTACCAAAGTGTCAAATCCTTTGAAAAATTCCATTAAGGTTTTGCTGCAATGACACTAGTGACAATGAATTCTCCATGTTCAATGAAAATTAACGCAGTGTTTCCGAAGCAGGCCATTTACTGATAGTATTCCAGGACATAATAATCTACTTCTATTCTTTTTCACATTAATAGTATTTTGATAAAAAAAAAGGCCATATTTTGATAACTGGTAAAAATAAAAATATAAAAATAAAAAAATAAAAATGCCTTTTATAGTAGTGTATTATGTAATATGTGCAAGAAAGGAAGCACAGATCAACATAAACACATATCAACATACATTTCTATTCAATATGTATTCTGGGGTTGGCAGGACATGGGCTATTCCTACCCTCACAGTTGCGCCATATTACAAGTTGTGGAGACTGAATAAACCTTCTTTGTTGTTTAGAGCATAATACCATATAAATGTGCCTACATGGCTTCCAGGCCATGGTGGGTATATTAATGCATGGCTCAGATTTAGTTCTAACTTGCCCATCGATTACTAACAGTTTAAGCAGATCAGCATTGGTGATTTCTCACCTATTTCATCTTTCCTCATGTCCTTCATCTTGTCTATAGTGAGATTCTTCTCTTCCAACTTTGAAAGTACTGATGGTGGTAACACTGAGAACTGTCTCAAAGGGCTAACCCAGCCCCACAGCCGCTTGTCAATGACTTTGCTGAGATTCAGTAGTCGATACGTCATTGCAGGCCAACGTTTCCTAAGGGCAATCTCAAAAAGAGCTCGAACAATACGAGCTGCATTCTGGAGAGTGAAAAAAAAGCAAAAATGTCATTCTCTCAAGTATTCTTTGTAAAATGAAAAGGATCCCATAGACTCATTTTTGACAAACCATAACAATAGATTTTTCTTTTCAAATTTATTTCAAACATTCTTGAAAATTACTTTTTCCATCACTGTCTAGTGGCAGAACCACCTCACAGTTGCCTACAGAAATTATGAAAAGAAACATGTGCAACTAATTAAAGTAATGGCAGATCTGCCATAGAATTTCTAGTTGTGCTAACATTAGGGAGTTCTAAATTTATTGTCTTAATCACTTCTGAAAGAAATTCACCTACCGTTCCTAATATCTTCCTTCTCTGCCCACACAGAAAGTTTCTATGAAATTCAAGTTTCAATTTTTTACTTCAGTTGTACTTCCATAATAGCATCCCATTTCACACTGAATTTCGTGACGTTTGCACAGAAGTTGAACAGTAGTGACTTTTTTTTTTTAATGTTATCTTCTGAGACTATTGTACAACCAAACTGTATAATTCTGCTTTGGACTTGGAAAAAACTAATTAATAACATAAGCTTGAATGAGGTCAGTCTTATCCTGAAAACATAAGTTATGATATTTCTTTCACAAACTTATCAAACTGTATTATTAAGTTCTGTTTTCTTGTTGGGTTTTTTTTTTTCTTTTTTTTTTTGGCCTACCCTTTATTAACAATTCTGTACTTGATTCATTGAATAGAATACAATCATTCTCTGCTGGCTCTGCAATGCCAAAAGAAATAAAAAATAGGAAATAATTTGGTTGTGATAAGAAGCATATGTTACTAGAGCAGCACATTTACTTAGACAGAACAAATGATTTTCCTAATAGTCACTATCCAATTAAAAATATTCCCAATTTGTAGCACTGGTTCCACATGTAGAATTTTTGAAGATCTGAGAAGACAACCATGTTGCCTCACTAAAAATGCTATAAGTGAGGCAGACAAATAAAAGCAATTGTCTTGAAAGCAAAGATTAAAAGAATCATACTGAAAATGATCTTGCTGTGCAAGAACCACAATTTCTATGATGTGCATAATGATTTCAGAATTTTCTCATTTATAACCCATACATGCTATGAAATGTAAACACTTCTGAATAAGGTAATGCTAGTATGAAAATCTTGCTGAAGAATACATATACTTTTAAATATTTAACTCTCATCTTTGGCACCAACCAAACGCAATTTTACAATCAATTCTTTCCAAAACGGTTTCCTAAGGATGAGACAAAAATGATTAAATGCAATATGTTGCTGAGCAAGAAAAAAAAAAAAAAAAATAGAATGGGCTAAAAGGTAAAACTTTATAATCTATTTTATACATTCATTATTGTTGCACATCTGGGATTGTCTATGAGCATTTTGTACCTTCAAGTTTTTCTGGATCCAGGATTCTGAACTTTCAGGCAACACCCCTTTCTTTCTAAGATGGGGTCTAGTTGTGTAAGCAAGCAGTTCTGTGTTACAGACTTGCAGGTCTCTTATTATTCTGTGTAATAACTAAACACGCTGTATAAATATCATCCATTCAGGTGTCAATTCAAACTGACAAACAAATATATAGACCGATATTTTTGCTTGATTTTGCAAATCATAATTTTGCATGATTTTGTCTAGCAATAAAATTTTAATAGCACACATTTCTTGCGTAAACCAAGTTATGTCTATAAGACATAGCTTATGTTCTGCAGAATGAAGTATAAAGGTACACAAACCATAGAAACAGATTGCAACAGTTTTCCAGATTTAGAAGAAACCCAGGTAAATTAAGAATAAAATGTCTGTCCAAACACAGTTAGAACCACTAATACAAAAAGACTACAGGGGTAATACGAACAAAAAGGACATTCATAATGAGAAAAAAAATTCAACAGTCTCCCAAGATAGGCTTTCAGAAATCTTTTCTACTTAAACATTATACCACACATGCACGCACACACAGCTTGGATTTTCAGATCAATTTGCATGAAAATGTTCAAAAAAATTGCAGATCAAGGCCTGCTTACGTAACTGTAAACAACTGGGAGAATGAAAACAGCAGAAGAGAGCAAGAGATACGTAAAATCGCTATTTTTACCTGTGCAACATACGCAGAATCCGAAATAAGGGAGAAGCTGTCCATCTCCCCTCTGCTAATGTATGTTTGAAGGAGGATATTAATTTTTCCATAATTGTTTTCCACACCTCCTGGAGCAGGAAGTTCACAGAAATCATTCAGTAAGGTATCTAGTTCTTCTATTTCTTCTTCTCTTACCTAAAACACAATTATAGATTATGAAGAGGCTGGAGCAATTTGATAAGAATTTTTACACTGAAATCAAATTTTCCTTGTAACATAGTTACATTATTTTCAAATGGAGTCTAGTTTTAAAGAGGAAAAAAAAAAGAAAAAAAAGCAGCAAACCCACATTTTCCACAACGTAGCTAATAGACCATAATTGAAACTATCTTAATAGTGACACAATTACATTTTATAATTCATCACCATCTATTAAGGTTGCCATTGACATACAAAAATTTGATATGCCACAAAAATTGAATATTCTGACCCTACCATCCTTCATCTGATGAGATTTCATTTTTTATTTGACCAGAGTAAAACCTCTGTCCATCTGGATTAGGGCAATCTTGAATAAACATTAAATGTATTCATTATAGTTACATAGTTTGCATGTGGCATAATATATTTTTATCTCAAAATTGTGAAGTACTATGATTCATGATATTAAAATTTTCACTGTTAATAAGATTAAGTCTTAACATGAGTAAAGAAATATTAATATCTATGGTTTGAATAATGCATAACATTTCACATTCTAACTGATGACCCTTACATGGCAAAACCAGCATAAATCTACATATTCTTTGATTTACTGATAGTCTGTTAGTGTAAAACTTATTTAAAGAGGGTAAATGTTTGGTCCCTGCAGGGAACCATCTGAAAGTAATTTTCATTTGGACTTGACTACCTGACATATAAAATACCCTAAGACAATTGGGATAAAATTCCCAACTATCCAGCCACTAGTCCTACAGGAAAGAAAAAAATAGAAGGATACAACCATCACAGATGACTCCAGTGTCAGGGGAATAGTACGCTCTGTGTACAACAGCACTTCTGATAATTTTTTCTGCTCTTGCATTACACAGTAAAAGTCAAATCCAGATTTGTATTCCAGCTACTGGTGACTTACCTGTCTTAAACTACAGAATGTTTAAAGGCATTATGGAGACATGATTCATAATAACAAAAGTCACAATCTGTATCACATAGAGGGATAAATCCTGAGTTATTCTTGTGAAAATCATTCAGAGCTGCACAGCAAATAAATCACAAGAAACTGGAAATGATGGTGCACTGATGCCACACCATACAAATATGAGAAAATCATACTAAATTAGAAAAACTATGCTTTAGTCCAGAAGCATCACTACTAGCTTTACTACAAATATAAAAACATATCACATCATATTTTCCATATGCTTTCCTTTTAAATATTCAGTTATGCTAAATTTAGAATTAGCAAGGCAGTATCACTATCATAAAAAAATCCCTTCTAGCTTGGAAAACGTTGCCTGTGTCAATGTTTGTGTGTGAAACCTCAACCTCACTGCTTATTATCTTCTATAATGGAAGAGATTACAGCAAAATAGAATTTCTCCATTAGATAAAGATATGGTAATATTCAGACAATGTATGCAAATATGTAAATATGTAGATGGTGAGGGATTCACACAGCCAGTTCACAGAGCCAGGTGAATGAGAGCCAACTCTGATCTGAAAGTTTGTAATTGTCATAAAATGGCAATGAGCCCAAGCTAATAAACCCTGTGGAGTCTGGCTCGCACCTCCATGAGATAGAAGCATGGGCAAACAAGCTCATGCCAGCTTGCAATGAATTGTCTTGTGTCCTACTCACACAGGAGGCAAAAAGGAGGTTGGAATTGAACTGAGTATAATAGTACAGTAATCTAGCCTGCACAAGAAAATCTGCTACAACAACTTTCTAGATTTCAAATTTGAAAATAACTCATCAGATTTTATCATTCTGCTAATCAAATATTGTTCTCTGCATGAAGTATATCGCAGAGTTAACTTCGGTGAGTCTTGCCTCATTTCTGACAAAGCAAATTGTTCATGGAGACATGTAATAAGGGTTTAAACTTCAAACAGAAAAACTATCTCATCCCTGGGTGCACCACTCCAACGGACACTTATCTTCACCTGTTAATAATTGAGGAGCAGAAAAGTTCTTAAAAGCATTTAAAAAGAATTTTCAGAGATCCATACCTACTTATTAAATGTGCACTACAGTTCAAGCTGAACTACATATAAATTTGAGTGAGACATATATAGTTCCTGGCAATTATGCTCACTAGAAAACATCCTATTATGGTGCTTATTATTTAACAAAACTTGGGTCTGTAGACACTATTTATGGAGTGAGTACTACAGAAGCATCTAGTATTAAGACATTCTTTGTATGAAAATATACAACTTTACCTTTATCTGTTCAAATTCTTCAGCTTTTGATACTATAGCAAGAATATCACCTTCTGTTTTATGAGCATCAAACAATTCATTAAAAGTCTGTTAAAAATAAAATGAATCGATTTAACACTGAAAATAAAAATACACATACAGCACAAAAGAAAGAAAGATTAACTAAGATTTCAAAAAGCATGATCTTAAGGTCCTTTCCAACCCTAATTCTATGATTCTATGAAAATGTAAGTTATTTGAAGTGACACAATTTAAACAGGAACAATTTCTAGAATGACTTCTTAGCACTTTCAGAAAAACAGTGCCTTTATATTCAGGCAACACAAAATCAGGAGACATGCAGTCTTTGGCCATTTCAAAAAAAGTCTAGGACATGTTTGAGTGAATAAATATGTGATACTAATCATACATAGTGACAGTAAACAGTTAAACATTATTAACTCAGAGTCTTCAGCTTTTGTTCAAGAAAAAGACTTACTTCCTAAAAAAAGGTTGTAAGATGAATGTGTACATCAAATCAAGCTTCCAATACTACAAAGTTTCGTACAAATGAATTTTCCCAACACATTTACAACACAATCTGATTACAGTGCTAAAAGTTGTTTAAGGTTGGCAAGGTGATACGAATTTCATGCAGAAAAACTTTCTTGTTATCAGACTCTAAACTTGAATGTGCTATCACGTATCAGTGGTTGCGCACCCTGTTGATATCAAAATGTTTTTTATAATTCACCTAAAAGAAGGGATTGACAATAAAATTTCAGACCTCACTTCACATCAAGTCTAGATTTTCAGTATTGCTTTACATACAGTTTCTTTCTTTTTCCTCTCTATTTCATCTCTCCCCATTTCGGTAAGTATGATTTGAAAATATACTGAACAAATCAGCTACATATTCTGTAATATCTTACAACTATTTTAGGTTATAGGTTCAAAAAGAAGGAAAAAACCCCAGAAATAGAACACCATAATTTACCTCGATAGTATTGTATTTAATATAGTAGTGGCTGGCGGTTCTGCCTAAATCTGTTGAAGAAAAAAAGCCAGTTCTCTCTTCAAAGCGAATCATGCGGGCTTTGTCCAGTTTTCTGCCGACTTCAATTACCAATTGTTCTCTGTGCTTTTCTAGACCTGGATCCATCTAGACATGAAACACACATATTTGTATAAAAGAAAAAGTGTTAAATAAATAATTTTATTGAGGTAATCCAGTCACACAAAGGCAGAAGTCAAATAAAATGATTTTCCTGAGATCTCACTAATAACAGTTAGCTGACATTACTGACCAAGAACTGTCTGTACATGACAAAATAATCAGGATAATATTTCTTTTAGAATGCTTCGAGACTATCAATGCAATGTAGATTACTACTACTTACGAAAAAGTAGCATGATTATGAAATAAATTTACACTGAAGTTTTTAAAAGAAGTTTTAGTGATAATACAGTCTTCATGAAATTATCATTACTATATCACTCCACAGAAACATGCCATCTTATGGTATCTTCTATTTATGAAAATAGCTAAGGATATACCTTGCCTGGGTATCTGACATAGGGATGGCTTTATATCCCAAACAGAATAAGCTTCTAATTGCGTGGCTGAAATTTTTGCTAGCAAAAAACTTCTTATGTCCCCAAAAGCTTTGGGTATGTCAGCTGGGATATTGCAGTTACTGAGTTATTGATGTACTGTGTAAACATTCACATTAAAAGCACACGAGGAGCTTGTTGTGTCAAACAGAACTTCTATTCATATCAAAGTTCAGGAACTTGGACATTTTGTTCAAGTAAGGATGTACATTATCTTATTAGTACATACAAGGCTGGGCAAAACTCCCAGCTGAGCAGGACTGCTGTATAATTGTGTGTTTCCACATACACACCTGGGATACCCACACTGACAAGGATGAGTGAAAAGGGATTCATAGTCATGTTAACCCTCTGGTATATGTGCACCTGAGATACGGTTCTAATTACACAAGTCACCAAATTTGAAAGGACTATAACTCTGTTCTAGTCCACAGGCATCATTCTTATTTCAGGGCTTGTATAGCTCAGATTTCCTACAGGGCAAGTCACTCACCAGCCCTCTTGGTAAATCTGCACCAGAGATATATGACCGAGACGACAAAAAGGAGTAAGCTTTAAAATTGCTATGCCTTGGTTTGCTCTGGTTTTCCCTAGGCCAGGATTCAGTTTCGTCTTTGTGCCAAAGTGCTTCATCTCACATTCAGTGAAGCTGCAGACAAATACAGCCATCTCCACAAAGCAGCTGCAAGGCTAGTTCCTAATATTCCCCATCTTTGCCAGTTACTCTGAAGCTGTTTCTTCTTAGTTATGGCTTGCCTTAGTTTCATGTCAAAAGCTAAGATGGCAAAGGTCTACAGTGCTTTTCTCAACAGTAAGTCATGCATTGAGGTCAGATTTCAGATCGAAGGTGGTCAAAAAAAGTGATCAGGATGCCAGATGTTTAACATTTCTTAAAACAGAAGAGTGGGAAAAAATTTTCTTAAAATATCAACACACTTCCCTACTTCTTTGGCAGTCCAAATTATCTGTCAATCTTTTTGTCTTACATATAAAAAAGCTAAAGCTGTAACAATAGACTAACTTTTTTTTACAAAAACAAAGGTTTTAACTTTAAAGGAAAGGTCACCAACTGGAAAAGGCTGTGAAGCAATATTCTAGTCTATAGAATCCATGGTCAGCACCCTTCTTGTTGAACTTGCATAATTAGAAATCCAACAGAGTAAAAGATCCAGCCTAGAACAGCCAGACTCTCAAAAACAAACCTTGTCCTGCCCCCAGGGAGAAACAGAGCAGGTTTGGAGTATACACATGGAAATTTAAGAATGCATGATAAACTATGTACTTGTTCAAATTTTTTTCCTCTAGCTAACAGAGAAGTGTTGGGGACAAGCTCCTCTAACTTTTACAGATGTTCTAAACATAAACATACACCTTATGGGGATAAAAAGCTCTGCTTAACTGTGGGAACACCAGAGAGTGGAACAAAAAAGAGAAAACAGACAAAGGGACCACCTTTTCTTTGGAACCCTAAAAGTATGAGAAGGTGCCTGTAATTCATACCACAGACTTCACTAATATGACACATTTGCTCCACTTTTTCCTTCCACTGTTTGCTTCTACTTGCTTCATATCATAATTTTCAACTCAGTAAAAGGCATTATTGGCACTCTAGCAAACAACTTGAAAAGTCACAAATCACAGCACTGTGCCTGGAGCAGCCTACTGTGCATATCCCAGAAACAGGCTAGGTGGGGAAGAGTAATATCCCAGAGACAACACGTGGGGGTGCAGAATGTGGGGGTGTGGGGCAGATGCATGCTTGCCCTGGTCTCCCTGTGTGGTGCAACACACCTTTTGTGCAGACAGTCTGGGCATTTGGTGCCCTAAAGTAATTACTGGGTGTGGTGAGCACCCTTGGAAAGAGAACGGAAAATGAGTATGCATTTTCTCAGACCCACTGAACGGCTGGGAAGTGCGACCCTTGATGGTTATGCAGATATTTGTATTCTGAATGGGGAGCATTGACTGTCAGCCAAAACGGATAGAAACTGGCATGCTGCAACACTACTAAGAAACAATAAGACAACAATTATGAAAATTGGCTACCTATACCCAGAACAGAAGGAACAGAACAGCCTAAAGTGAGCAAATCTGTGGTTATGCCTGCATCTGGCACTATACCATCCGTATACTGTCTATAGCACATTAGCTTTGTAGTTTAAAACTGGTTTATGTAGAAAATAATGTGATTGGCATTGTTTTGATCCTACATGAATGGATAACACTTCAACTTGATATAGTTTGCTACTGTCTTAACACAAAAATAGGAATGTTTATTATTAGCACATCAAATCAGAAGGGGTAGAAAGGAGGTTAGTGGCAGGAAAAGACAACTTCTGGCAATCTCCAAATTCTCAACAGCTGAATAAAAACACAAAAGCAAGGGGAGGGGTAACAGCCCTTGTTTATTATTTTTTAAATTTACAAACATATTTCTGTTAGTGTTTTATTACTTTTTTTTTTTTACCAGTTATTACCACCATGGATACATTTCTTTTAATCTAAAATTTGTTAATAACACTGGTAAAAAAAAAATCTGATTTATTTTAAAAAAAGGCATTTATAGGAATGGGACAACCACTTTCTTCTCATAAGCAAATCAATTTTTGCTTTTCATTTATCTATTACTCAGTGATTTGTGTTATATAGTATTATATTAACATATGGTAATATACTGTAAGGCTTTTTATAGAAAACAGATTTGAGATGACCAGAGGTCTAGACGTGTCTGTAGAAGCTTGCTCAAAAAATAGTCTACCTACTTCTGCTGCAGTTTCCAGTATCAGACACAAAAGTTATCAAAAAATACCTCCTGACACCTATCTCTACATGTTACTATGACCTAACAACTGTGGCTCACAGTATCATGACAAATTATGACATCACAAAATAGATTCAAGACGTGTAATAAACTGTAGTTACTGTGCACTTGTGAGAGTTTCACCTGCATTAGGCTCAGTTACCCATGTCCAAACTATGTTATCATGTTTATGCTTATAAACAGCTGTACAGAAAAAACTAGTAATATTCAGATAATCTATAAACTGTTAAATTCCTAAAAATTACATGTAATGAAAAAAACTTGACACCCCCCCCCCCTTATGTAACTGTGCTCTGCTTTATATCCTGCATGGAACACTCGAAATAAACAAAGCCAAATTGAAACAAATGAATAGAAAACCCTTATAATTTCTAAATCACAAGAAAGAAAAAACCCCCTCAATTAAAAATGTCATTTTATAAGATGTCACATGATGATTTAAAAAAAAAAGGTGATGGGATGGGGGAAAGCAAGCAACTCGAGAATGCTTTATTCTATCATTTATATCTAGCCTACGAAACTGAAAAACTGACAATAGGCTAATTTACAGTAACTGTCTGTTAGGAATGAATGTTGTCCTTTGGAGCGTAACGTGGTCAGTTAAAATGTATTTCTATGTGAACAGAAGGGGCCTCTTAATTTAGTGTTAAAAATACTCCGCTACAGAAAATATCTTCCTTTTCTAAGCACTTTAAAAGAATTGCTGATGTCAGGTTAAGTAGAAATAGCAAATATTTATCCTCACATCAGAGAAGGATTAGAGACCCAGAACAGGTTACAGAATTTTTTAAAATGCTTTTTATACCTGATAAGCTTTGTGACTGATGCCATATACTAATGGATTTGCTCTCATCCGTACATAAAGATAAGTGTAACTTATCCACTTTACTGCTTCTTCCACATTAGTTACTGTTCCAAGAGCAATCTGGAAACAGGAGACAAAATTAAACATCTATGTTACAGCTGAACATAAGTATTCGGCTGAAAACATTTGAAATTCAGAGCATTAGCACTAGATTAAAGAAAGTATCAGTATGTTTCCAACTTATCATAGAATCATAGCATAGTTAGGGTTGGAAAGGACCTTAAGATCATCTAGTTCCAACCCCTCTGCCATGAGCAGGGACACCATACACTTGAATTATTTTAAAATAATCATCATAGGACATTACTTTAAAATAATCATAGTTGAATCATCATTACACATCTTCATCTTATATAACATTATACCATAACATAGTATGATCTGTGACATAATATTACACATATAGTGACCCAGATAATACACCACTTATAATTTTTACAATTAAAAGATGATACTAAGTAAGCTTGTTATAAAAAAAAAGACAAACAAACCAATATAATTCTTTAGTGAATATGCTCAGGGTGATTTAAAGAATACTTTAAAAAATTTACTTTTTTTTTAATCTAAAATTAAAAGATTAATTTTTCATACCAGTGTGAAAGCACAAGTCCTAACCCAAATGATACCAACCATCTTTAGGATTTTCTTCATCGTGCCCTCATAATTGGCAATTTGTTTACACACAGTTTTTACAAATAGTTTTCTGCTTTTTGATCTACCAATTCAGATATACAGGTACCTGCTACATTCTTATTACAGCAAAACATAACAAAATTGAACAGGTAATATGCATATATACACATATTTATTTTTCAAGGCTGAATCAGGTATACAGCCTTAGTTTTTTTTTTTTACTGAGTTTTTTTTGCCAATTCAATAGTTCTAGCAACCAAGTATTTTCTATACACACACTTTTACTTGATAACTTCAGCTCTATTTTGTATTGGTTATATTCTTGAGAAGCATTTTACTGCTTAATTCCAGTTAATCTGGTTTTACCAGGAGAATGTAGTTTTTCCTGCATGTCCCATGAATATTTTTTGTTTGTTGCTGGTTGTTTAAAACAAGCAAAAGTCCCTCTTACTGGGCTTTTTTTTTTTTGTGATCCATTACTAGATTTTTGAAGTTATTTTGTTTTATTGGTATTTGGATTTCATATAAATGTTCCACATGACTTGGCAAAAAATTAAGGAAACCTTATGCAAGTGTGATTTCATACGCATGTTCAGATCTAAGCATCTAGACCTTAATAATACAGATGTGCTTTTTTGAAATAACATAAATATCTAGTAAAAAATAATAATGTAATCCAAATCTGCCTTGAGTTTAAACAACAAATCTGGCAAAACCTTGTTGATACCAATGACTAATAGCATGAAGTAACCCCAAGCTTTGTCTTGCATATTTTTCAAGTGATAGTTTGTTCTTCAATAGCACAAGGAGGTTGGGAAAAGCCCTGTTGTGTTGTTTTGCTAAGTAAATAGTTTACATAATACACTGAAGTAGCTACGAAAGCATTCAGTTCTTCATAGATTACTACAGGGAAAACATCTAATACAGCCCACATCTAATACATCTAATACCTCTAATACCAAGGTTAATTTCAGTATTTGGTTTGTTTCCATGATTTAAATATCTTTCAGTACACAATGCGAAATCACATAACAACATTTTCATCCAAACAAACATTTTCACAATCATGAAAATGTAAAATTTTCATTAGTGAGGAAAGTGAAATCTGACAATTTAAAACAAAAAAAACATAAAACAAACCCCAGGTTTTCCTCATTTGTTCAAGTATCTGATTGTATGACTTATAAATTCAACATTTTCATGAGTTAAAAGTAAAACTAAGGGAAAAAAGGGATTATGCAATACAGTTGGGTTTCAGATATGGGACTGAAATCTAATACTGCACTTTCCTTCCTTTCCCAACTGTAATGAATAGTCACTGGATAAAATGCAGAGACAGAACCAAAAAGGCAACTTTTAAATATTTGCTGCCATCTAGTGTTCAAATAAAGTTCTTACGGTTTGTTTGAAAGTGCATCCCTTAGAACAGTATGAAAATCAGAAGCTACCTTATTAATACAAACCCTTAATAGTAATTATGAAGTAAATTATTTACAAAGTTAAGAGAACCTCTGTTAAGACCTAAAATACGTAGTATTCATAAAATCAATAAACAGATGAGGTGATACTTTAGTAAGGTGAAAGAAAAAAGAACTAAATTTTCCACCATTTCCTCAACCATGTATAGGTAATTAGTTATAGATAGATTAATCAATGAGTAGAAATATTTACTATGCTGACATTGTATTGTCTGATTGCATCAGTCATCACAAAATGCTTTTCTTTTAAAACCATTCAAATACAAATAATGGTGATGCACTCACAAAATGAAAACTTGAGTACTATTTTAATCTGTGTCATTTTAAATGAAAAAAAATCATCACGCTCATAAATGTTCAACTAATTGTTCAATGGCTGATATCACCATCACCAAGTGATGTGCTTATGCAGTGGTCTGCATTTTCATTAAGAATTTTTTTTTACAAATGCTATTCCACAGACTTTGTCAAATTGAGCAGCATTTCATCAGAGGTGTTTTTGATTTTCAAAAAAGCGTAAACAGACATAAGTAGCAGAGCTTCTTGGGGGTAGCTTTTGAACAATGAAGTTTTTCTCTGACGCTTCTATACAGATTAGAAAAGGGCATAAAAATATTACTGCTAATATATACTGTATTATATAATAAATAAGAGAACATAATATACTGTATTTTTTATGTAAGAATGTTCAATTGCTATTATATTTGTATAATTAAGTCATATTACATGGGTGAAAAATTTCTATATATGAATCAAATATTTGTTTTTAAGGTAAGAGAGCAAGGAATCTTTCTAACAACCTAAAAAGCAATTTTCTATTTGCTTTGCAAAACAGTGTATTTTGAATTACTACTTCAGCATCTGAAGTCATTATGATCTTGTTCTTGTATGGCTTTTGAAATAATTTCTTAATGCTCCTAGAATTGTCCCAAGTGGGACAGAACCTCCACCAGTCACACATGACCAAAGGACTATTTATAAGTACAACTGAACTACACCAGAAATGTCATCGTATGTTAACTCCAAATAACTTATCTACCATCTGGACACAGCTGAAGAAGGTGAGAGAAGAAGGGATGAGGTTGCTGGTCTCATGCAGGTTAGGTTAGGTCTTAGGGCCCTGGACACCCAGGAAGAAAACTTTGGTTCCCCCCAGCAGTGCTTTGCCCCAAACCAAGATTAGCTGTTACCCAGCTCCTGAGTGTTTTTTTCAGAAAGGCTTTGAAGGAATTTCTTTGTCTCTTCTGACAACAACTCTTTCCAAGCAAAAAAAAAAAAAAAGAGGCTTGTCCAAACTAAACAAGTTGTCACCTTTTACACTCCTGGCTTCACAACAAAATCTTAAGTAAATGCAAGGAAAGGCATATCCCCTGGGGAAGGTATACCTACTGTCCATCTCTGCAAATTCTCTCAGTTTCTAGGCTCTCTGGGGAAAGGAGTCATGCCAGCAACAAGCTGGGGTCCAGCTGTGGATATCAGGGAGGGCTCTATCAGGTGGAAACAAT